>NW_022146490.1:216369-259506 GCF_002938485.1 Sitophilus oryzae
TGCCGTTGTCTTAGTAAATTCAAATGGATCCCATTTAGTTTTTAAGAGCCTAATTAGAGAAATTTGATTCTATTATTAGCCAGAAGTATTAAGACGAATGTTCAGTTTTAAGAGGAGGCTTAAGGAAAAGGCTAGCAACAGGTTTCTGATATTATTGTTTCATAAATTGGTTTTATGATAGAATAACTAAATCAATTATCTTTTGTGATATGCATGCATATATTCTCTGGTATTTTAGATTGTAAATTGTATGAGAGAGGAAGTTAATCACCGCGATCTTTCTTGAATTATAACTTATCATACGGTCTCAGGGCTTTGGCAAAAGCCAGTATCTGAGACGGTTTTAAAGAGGTTAGTTTAAAATTTTTAAAACTTTTTTGATGATATCTTGGTGAACATCCCAAAGCGCAACTTTGCCCCAATTTGACCATGTTCGTATCTATTACGGTTACCGAGATACCAATGCTCGTATCTCGAATTTGTAGCACCCTGTATACAAATACACGGGTTTGAATAGCGAGTATATGAAAAATGTATTATATAATTATTCTAAAAGTGTTAGGAAGTATAATTTGTGAAAATTCTATAAATAAAAATAAAAAAAGTAAATATTTGGATATCTTCAGAAGGTCGAACTTGTATTAAAATTTATTATTCCAGCTAAAAATACTTTTTAATTAATTCAGCTATGGTAGCGAGCATAGTTTCACGCGCCCGTTTTACTAGCAGGGTTATAATTGGGGCTATTTCGGCAATAACGAATTTTTTTAAAGGTACATAATTATAAGTTTAGAAAATGTTAAAAAAAAGTATACCATTAATATTACAGAATATGTCTTATCCTCTCATAGTATACGTCTATTTAATTTTTCGATTATGGAACGAACACTTTGTTTACTCACTTGTTTCGTTTGGATTGAAATCCATTTTTGTTTTTGGTCAAATCGGCGTGAGAAACTATGAAACCAGAAAATGTTGTTTCGCGTCAGTTGAATATGCGGGAAAGTTGAGTTAATAAATGTTATTGCACCCAACAACGCCCTAATTACGCTCTCCTTTACGCGTTAACATTTTTCGGCAATTTTATTAACATTTGAAATTGTCACAACACTACACGGTGCCTAGTTCGGATTCTTTTTCACTTATTTTGTATTACACGAAACAGCGTTACATCACACAAACCTCGCAAAATACTTAAATATTATAACAAAGCCACGATTTCAATATTGTTTTAATGCCAACATGAACTGTAACCGGGCGGCGTGAAATGCATAACGAAAATTTGTGATTTCTGCCATATACAGCACTGCGGTCGGAATTTGTTGAAATCAACTGAAATTCACCAAGCTTATAGATCCTTATAGTTTAAAGCAAATTCTAAATTATGATTATTGTTAGTTCCCAGTAGTTGGTACGCAGAAAAAAAAATCGTGGGTGTTTGAGAAGGCTTGAAAGGAAACAATGTTTTTGCGACGTTTCGCGACATTATTGTCGCTTCTTCAGGCACCAAAACATATATTAATCCATATTATGCCTACAAACATTCATTGCGATAATCGTTGTTTCCTTTCAAGCCTTCCCAAACACCCACGATTTTTTTTCTGCCTAATTCTAAATATAGATTTTTTTCGAAATGTTGTTTTCTTTATTATTTGATTTAATTCTTTCTCTAATTTATTCACGATGATCTGGATTAATTAACAGACTGTTCAACAGACATTCAACAGACATATTTATTTAGGACACAAATTTAATTTAACATATATGTAAGACAAAATCATGTTCTATAAATAACTACAAATTAATATTATTCAAATATTTAGTACGTGCGAATCATGGTACAATAAATTATGAAACAAACATGTATATATTAACTAATTTCTCTACACTTTAATATGACCTAAAATACCTAATGCAGAAACAAAAATTACGAACCGGCACCTAATTCAAACTTGGAATTGCGAAAATAATTTTGAGCGAAATTCTCAGGGCGGCAATTATTTTATTTCGTATTAAAACTTTACGTACGTGGCACAGCGAGAGCGAAATGTAAAGCTCAACGATATTTTACAGCTGTTCAAAAACGTCCTAATGGAAAGAGTGTGTTTTGCGTTTAATAAGTGACAAATATGTTGAAGTTATTGTAACTCTGTTTTCTGTAAAGGTACGTGAGTTTTAAAAGATAATCAACGTGAAGCTGCTTACGATTTTAAATTTAAATAATTTAGGATTTTGTTGAAAAAGAAAATTATTTTTTTGTTGGATGGATAACATAAACATGTCAATGGTTAGAATAGGATTTTATAGTTAATTTGCTAAATAATCGTATATTTTTCATTTTATTGATTTTATGGAAAGCACTGTTCATTAAAATGTTGTATCCTATGTTATAGGGTTTGTTTCTCTCTACAATTTCCTGTATCACAATGTACCGTTTGTGTCGGGGAAGGGATCATAGCTTCATAGTTGTCGATTTTCGAAAGAAATCAGTAGGTACATGTATATTATTTCTTATATTTTTCATTTTATCGATTTTATGGAAAGCACTGTTCATTAAAGTGTTGTATCCTATGTTATAGGGCTTGTTTCACTCTACAATTTCCTGTCTCACAATGTACCGTTTGTGTCCGGGAAGGGTTCATAGTTTCATAGTTGTCAATTTTCGAAAGAAATCAGTACATGTATATTATTTCGTATATTTTTCATTTTATTGATTTTATGGAAAGCACTGTTCATTAAAATGTTGCATCCTATGTTATAGGGCCTTGTTTCTCTCTACAATTTCCTGTCTCACAATGTACCGTTTGTGTCCGGGAAGGGTTCATAGTTTCATAGTTGTCGATTTTCGAAAGAAATCAGTACATGTATATTATTTCGTATATTTTTCATTTTATTGATTTTATGGAAAGCACTGTTCATTAAAATGTTGTATCCTATGTTATACGGCTTGTTTCTCTCTACAATTTCCTGTCTCACAATGTACCGTTTGTGTCCGGGAAGGGTTCATAGTTTCATAGTTGTCGATTTTCGAAAGAAATCAGTACATGTATATGATTTCGTATATTTTTCATTTTATTGATTTTACGGAAAGCACTGTTCATTAAAATGTTGTATCCTATGTTATAGGACTTGTTTCTCTCTACAATTTCCTGTCTCACAATGTACCGTTTGTGTCCGGGAAGGGTTCATAGTTTAATAGTTGTCAATTTTCGAAAGAAATCAGTACATGTATATTATTTCGTATATTTTTCATTTTATTGATTTTATGGAAAGAACGGTTCATTAAAATGTTGCATCCTATGTTATAGGGCCTTGTTTCTCTCTACAATTTCCTGTCTCACAATATACCGTTTGTGTCCGGGAAGGGTTCATAGTTTCATAGTTGTCGATTTTCGAAAGAAATCAGTACATATATATTATTTCGTATATTTTCCATTTTATTGATTTTATGGAAAGCACTGTTCATTAAAATGTTGTATCCTATGTTATAAGGCTTGTTTCTCTCTGCAATTTCCTGTCTCACAATGTACCGTTTGTGTCCGGGAAGGGTTCATAGTTTCATAGTTGTCAATTTTCGAAAGAAATCAGTACATGTATATTATTTCGTATATTTTTCATTTTATTGATTTTATGGAAAGCACTGTTCATTAAAATGTTGCATCCTATGTTATAAGGCTTGTTTCTCTCTACAATTTCCTGTCTCACAATGTACCGTTTGTGTCCGGGAAGGGTTCATAGTTTCATAGTTGTCGATTTTCGAAAGAAATCAGTACATGTATATTATTTCGTATATTTTTCATTTTATTGATTTTATGGAAAGCACTGTTCATTAAAATGTTGCATCCTATGTTATAAGGCTTGTTTCTCTCTACAATTTCCTGTCTCACAATGTACCGTTTGTGTCCGGGAAGGGTTCATAGTTTAATAGTTGTCAATTTTCGAAAGAAATCAGTACATGTATATTATTTCGTATATTTTTCATTTTATTGATTTTATGGAAAGAACGGTTCATTAAAATCTTGCATCCTATGTTATAGGGCCTTGTTTCTCTCTACAATTTCCTGTCTCACAATATACCGTTTGTGTCCGGGAAGGGTTCATAGTTTCATAGTTGTCGATTTTCGAAAGAAATCAGTACATATATATTATTTCGTATATTTTCCATTTTATTGATTTTATGGAAAGCACTGTTCATTAAAATGTTGTATCCTATGTTATAAGGCTTGTTTCTCTCTGCAATTTCCTGTCTCACAATGTACCGTTTGTGTCCGGGAAGGGTTCATAGTTTCATAGTTGTCGATTTTCGAAAGAAATCAGTACATATATATTATTTCGTATATTTTCCATTTTATTGATTTTATGGAAAGCACTGTTCATTAAAATGTTGTATCCTATGTTATAAGGCTTGTTTCTCTCTGCAATTTCCTGTCTCACAATGTACCGTTTGTGTCCGGGAAGGGTTCATAGTTTCATAGCTGTCAATTTTCGAAAGAAATCAGTACATGTATATTATTTCGTATATTTTTCATTTTATTGATTTTATGGAAAGCACTGTTCATTAAAATGTTGCATCCTATGTTATAGGGCCTTGTTTCTCTCTACAATTTCCTGTCTCACAATGTACCGTTTGTGTCCGGGAAGGGTTCATAGTTTCATAGTTGTCGATTTTCGAAAGAAATCAGTACATGTATATTATTTCGTATATTTTTCATTTTATTGATTTTATGGAAAGCACTGTTCATTAAAATGTTGTATCCTATGTTATAAGGCTTGTTTCTCTCTGCAATTTCCTGTCTCACAATGTACCGTTTGTGTCCGGGAAGGGTTCATAGTTTCATAGTTGTCAATTTTCGAAAGAAATCAGTACATGTATATTATTTCGTATATTTTTCATTTTATTGATTTTATGGAAAGCACTGTTCATTAAAATGTTGTATCCTATGTTATAGGACTTGTTTCTCTCTACAATTTCCTGTCTCACAATGTACCGTTTGTGTCCGGGAAGGGTTCATAGTTTCATAGCTGTCAATTTTCGAAAGAAATCAGTACATGTATATTATTTCGTATATTTTTCATTTTATTGATTTTATGGAAAGCACTGTTCATTAAAATGTTGTATCCTATGTTATAGGACTTGTTTCTCTCTACAATTTCCTGTCTCACAATGTACCGTTTGTGTCCGGGAAGGGTTCATAGTTTAATAGTTGTCAATTTTCGAAAAAAATCAGTACATGTATATTATTTCGAATATTTTTCATTTTATTGATTTTATGGAAAGCACTGTTCATTAAAATGTTGTATCCTATGTTATACGGCTTATTTCTCTCTACAATTTCCTGTCTCACAATGTACCTTTTGTGTCCGGGAAGGGTTCATAGTTTCATAGTTGTCGATTTTCGAAAGAAATCAGTACATGTATATTATTTCGTATATTTTTCATTTTATTGATTTTACGGAAAGCACTGTTCATTAAAATGTTGTATCCTATGTTATAGGACTTGTTTGTCTCTACAATTTCCTGTCTCACAATGTACCATGTGTCCGGGAACATTTAAAAAAAATATTTTTTTTTAATTTTACTAGTTTTTTTTTCATTGTTCTTTATGTTTTTTTTTATTTTTCTTTAATTAACTTAAGGTACTGCCACACACGCAGAATTTGACCTGTTTAGGCAAATCGGCATAGTAATTCACATTGGCTTTTTGAGTAGGATTTTCTAAGGAGCAGAATTTCTAGATGCATTTTATCCATTTTTTCAAGTTTTGGTAAACAAGAAAAAACTGCCACGATAGCGCAATTTAAACCTCGAGGAAAAACTGTATGTGTGTAGCTACCTTTAGGACCATGCTTATTATAAACTTGTGTTCCATTAATATATTTGTCAAATTGTCATAATATTACTTTGAAAAAGAAATGATATATAATCAGAATGTTGTAAAATATAAATTATTATAATATATCTGAGATTTTTTCATGTCTATTAAAAAATTATAGAATCGCAGAATAAAAAAAAATAATTTATTAAATTACTAAAGAAATAAGAGCCACATAGAGCAAGAAACGTATATTAAGGAAGTATGTTAACATCTTAAAAGCAATTTATTTAATTATGGCGTATATGTTTCTGTAGATCGAAATATCTGACCCTTGCTACTGTAATTAGTTAATTAATCTAATTAAGTGGCTACACACCAGCAACAGATTGTGTTACTACCATTAATGGCAAAGTCTTTTTGTGCTTTCCCATTAGTAGATTAATTTTATTAATATTACCAGGATTTATATTTCTTTATACACTAAATAAAATTGAATTTATTTTCTCATATGCCTTTAAAGAGAATTAAAAATACAAGTTTTTTTTTCAAAATTTGCTCAAACCTTATAACTTTTTTACTTTTTCAGATAAAAATACGACATTTTGTATATTAGTATATGATATAAATCAGGATTGATTGGAGTAATCAATTAGTTTCGGTCACTTCCTGTTTTATCGGAAATGACTACAACTTTTGGTAGACAATGGCATTCTGAATAGAATGACATATCATATGTCAGGCAAAAAATAATAGTATTTTAAATATCAATCTAGAGTACCATGGCTGTGTTAAAATCACTAATTCATATAAAGGAGCAATGGAGAAATAGATTTGATCATCTAATATTTTTCGTGACTTTTCCTGGCTATTTAAAAGATACCCAAATCATATTTTTAATCACAATTCAATGTTTTTAAATAGAACGAGGATGGCTGATTAGCATATTTGAGAAAAGCATTTTTTACGAATAATTTTGTAACATATTACTTGGTATTTGTAGTCAAATTGTTGTTACCATCAATGTCAATGCACTCTACATTGAAATTTAAAATACCATGTTATAATCAAAAATATCAACAATTGACAGATGATATGTAATTCTATTTAGAATATTATTTTCTATAGAATGCCCTAAAAACAGAGAGTACCATTTAAAAAACTAAAGTTGTTGTTATTTACGGTGAAACAGGAGGTGACGAAAATAATTGTATACATCAATCAATCCTAATTTATGTCATATACAAATACATCGAATATACTTTTGGTGTCTGGAAAAACAGAAAGGTCATAGAGGTAAGCCACTTTTGAAACAAACAAGGTCTAAATTTATGAATTGAAAGTATTTTTCTTAGGACCTATTTGATTTAAGCCCTCTAAAATCACAATAAAATATTTTATATTAATATTATATTATGAAATATTAAGATTAATTCTCTTAGTTATTAAAATAACAAAATTATAGTAAACGCCACGAATGTTTGGGAGTGATTCATCGCTTGATGAAGTACGCAGACGTAGGTTTTTAAAGGCCCGGTCTAATCATCTGCCTGCGCTCCTCCTACTTATTCTAAAATGTTAGCGTGATTGAAAAAGACGATACTATATCGCGTTTCTTTGATTGATTCGGTTTTGTGCCTCAGTCCATGGGTGTGCTTGCAGTGCGACCAATGGGGCATTCCATTTTATATTTATAACCAAATATATGTTTTGACAAGACTTTGACAGTTAAAACAACAAATTACAACAGATTATATTATATTGATTATTATATGACTTTAAACACCACGGCACTGGAATTAAGTTTTATGTGACCTTGAACAGATTACTTCACATGGTAGCGACCGATGAATCACTCCCAAACATTCGTGGCGTTAACTTTACCTTAGTTATTTCTTGAAAACCCTGGCTTTTTTCCCTTAAAAAATCTAAAAAATAAAAATGGAAGATACCCTTTTACATGAGTTCCATACACTAGCTTATCAGTAGCTTCTTACTAGTAAAACAAATTTGCCAATCAAACAACAACTAAATGCCTAAAGTAAACGCCACGAATGTTTGGGAGTGATTCATCGGTCGCTACCATGTGAACTAATCTGTTCAAGGTCACATAAAACTTAATTCCAGTGCCGTGGTGTTTAAAGTCATATAATAATCAATATATAATCTGTTGTAATTTGTTGTTTTAACTGTCAAAGTCTTGTCAAAACATATATTTGGTTATAAATAGAAAATGGAATGCCCCATTGGTCGCACTGCAAGCACACCAATGGACTGACGCACAAAAACGAATCAATCAAAGAAACGCGATATAGTATCGTCTTTTTCAATCACGCTAACATTTTAGAATAAGTAGGAGGAGCGCAGGCAGATGATTAGGCCGGGCCTTTAAAAACCTACGTCTGCGGTAAAAATTTACGTTTTTCATGTAAAAATGATGCGCGCGTGTCGATTCTAACTTCATCAAGCGATGAATCACTTCCAAACATTCGTGGCGTAACAACATTTGCAACTAAATATACGCTTCTGAATCAAAAAGACAAAACTGTATTTAAAACCGTAAATAGAACTGCTCCGAGAACATTTTAGTTTTTTAGCAATGACTTCGGTTACTACTAATTTATTTTTACTTCGGTTATCTTTCAATTAATAATCAAAGAAAATATAGAGAAATGTTAGAGAAAAGCAAACAATAAAGAGATTATATTAGTCAAATCAGTGTTATTAGCTGAATAAGAGGCATCATCAGACTTATTGTTTTCTCGTCGTTTTAATCTATTTCGCCAATAGAACAACGCCAATCTCAAAGTTCCACGTCTGCTGGTAGACTGTTCGTTCGCCTCATTTGCATCGTCGATGACGATTCGTCCGTTTATCTAAATTTTCCATGGAAATTGGACTTGGGGAATAATTAAATCGCCGCGGAAATTGAATAAAACCGAGGAAAAGCGACACTTTCGTCGATATTCGGGACACGAGCGGTCCGTGTATTAAATAAATATTCTTATCAAGTTTTTAATTATCACTCAGATTTTCTATTTCACACGCAAATTGGTATTTACAATATTTGATTACAGTAATATTATACTATGAATAATATTTATATTATTTATATTTGTTTGATTTATTTCTTTGTACTTTTTTCTATGAAAATGAGTCAATAATAAACAAAAAATGTTATACAAGCTTAGCAAGGTATGGCATTGGGTAACGATTTCGGTGTGTACAAAAAGTACAGTCATTATGCTCAGTACAATAAAATGTACTGAAGAAAGAAAAAAGATGAAATCTTTTTTTAAGCGCATGGAATATATTGTTGTATTAAGTGGTAACGTAATAAACATCAAGTAAGCACCTATACCAAGTTATTATACCGGTAAAATATGTAGACCTTTACATACATACATACTGCAACTACTCGCTGACGAGTATTCAACACGCATCAAAAGATGGTCACGCAAGGCGTTTTCTTTCATGAGCTTTTCTGTGGCTGAAAAGCCCGATACGTGATGTTATTTTCCTACCGCACTCCGGACATTCAAAAATCTCATTGCTTTGTTGCCTCTTTACTTTTTGGTTGTTGCTGTTAACTGAGTTTACAATTCTTCTCCATTGAGTTCTATTGTGAACTGCTTCTGCCCAATGATTCTGCATGTTAATCCCCTTTAAGTTTTCGTGGAAAACGTCCTTGTACCTTTTGAGTTGTCCACCAGGCCTCCTCTTACCGTCCACAAGCTCACCGTAAAGCAGAGATTTTGGTATGCGGTCCTCTTGCACTGTGCATCCGTAACCAGTCCATCTTAAGCGGGATTTTGTAACCATGACTTCAATACTCTCGCAGTTAGCTTTTTCAAGGACCGATGCGTTTGAGACATGATGGAACCAACGGATTTTTAAGAGTTGTCTAAGGTGTCTCTGTTGCAACTTGTTTAATGCATTCATGTGTCGGCGGTACGGTACCCAGGTTTCGCTCCCATATAACATGGTGGGGATTATAATTGCTCGGTACACTGCCAGTTTCGTTTTTGTACTCAAGTCATGATTGTAGAAAACCCTGTCTTTTAATTTCCAGAATGCTCTTGAGGCGCTGCTAATCCTGTGCTGAATTTCAGAGTCGATATTGGCCTTTTCCGAAATCAAACTGCCAAGGTAATTAAATTCCGCTACATATTCCAATAGTTCCTCTGCGATTTTTACAGCATTGTTATGATCTTCCGGGGGAGCGCACATGATTTTGGTTTTGTCGATGTTTAGCTTAAGGCCCAAAGCCTCGTATGCCCAGGTTATATGTGTTCAACATTTCTTGTAATTGTTGTAACGTGTTTGTAACTAGAGCGCAGTCATCAGCGTATTGAAGTTCTGTGATGAATTTTGTACGTGTTTTTACCCTCAGTCGTTTTATGTTGAACAGACCGCCGTCATATCTGTATCTAATGCCCAATCCTCTCTCCTGCAGTTTGCTGTCCATTATAATGGAGAGCGCTGCCATGAATATGTTGAATAGAAGAGGCGCTAAGACACATCCCTGCCTAACTCCTGTATTAGTCAGGAAGGGATCGCTCAGTGATCCATGATGTGACACTCTTGACTGGTTGTTGTTATGGAGGCTTTTACACACTGTAAGAAATTTGTTGGGTACTCCGAACTTTTTCATAATTTTCCAAAGTACATCTCTGTTCACAGAGTCGAAGGCTTTTGTTAGATCGATGAATGCAACATAAAGTTTAGACTGCTGCTCTTTTACTTTTTCCTGTAGTTGGCGGATGGAAAATACTGAATCGACGGTGCCACGGTTGGTGCGAAAACCCGTTTGCGATTCTGGAAAGATTCTTTCTATATATGGGTGAAGGCGATTTGACATAATTTTTGCAAGAATTTTTCCTCCGATAGCCAATAATGAAATTCCCCGGTAATTTCCGCAGTCTGATGCACTTCCTTTGTTCTTAAATATATTCACTATATTCGCGTTGCAAAAGTCCTGTAAATTGGAAGAGAGTCGAGGGCTCTCTCGGGGAGAATGAACCAAGAAGTCATGCTGTTGAGTTGAGTTGAGTTCTCCAAGTATCATAATGACAGCAAAGTAGGTTTATAATTTTTTATATATTTTCTCTTAGTATATTTTATTGATCAAAAGATATTCTACTTGACATTTCTCCTACCTAAATTAATGTATTTAATTCTTTAATAAATTTATATTTTGTTTTTATATATATTGATTGTTCCAATGATCTTCGATACCTTAAATGTCCCTAGCCGCAACCCTCTAAACCAGGGTCGCGACAATATGTCGGTATAGACTTGGTAGGCTTGGATCTCTCAGATAGGACACAATCTGTAAGATTAAATGGCACGCTGTCTAGTGTTCGACATATTAATTGTGGTGTCCCACAAGGATCAATTCTGGGTCCATTATTCTTTATCCTCTACACATCACAGCTCGATTCGGGTTTGAGAGATTCAACGTCGCTTCGCTTATATGCAGACGACACGCAAGTGTATATGTCTTTCCAACCAGGAAAAATATTGGAAGCCAATGCCATCCTCTCTAGTGAACTTAGTATACTTCTAAAGACATCATCTAATCATTGTTTAGACATTAATCCCAATAAATGTTACGGTCTTTTATTTGGTAGAATACAGGCTAGAGACCAATATGAAAAATTGTTTTCTGTGTCTTTGGACGGAAAGAGGTTGAATAGCTGTAAATCTGCAAGGAACCTTGGTGTGATTATGGATACTCACTTAAGGTTTACTGAACATATTAACAAATGTATAAAAAAGGCCTTCATAAATTTAAAACTGATCTACAATCAACGTTACATCTTAAATCCTAATCTCAAAAAGAAATTATGTGACACCTTAGTTCTTTCACAATTTACCTATTGTGACTCACTATATGGACCGTGTATTTTAGATCATGATGCTAAACGCATTCAACGACTACAGAACTGTTGTATCCGTTTGATAGGCAGTATAAAAAAATATGATACAGGTATCACAAATAAAATGGCGGAAATTGGTTGGCTCAACATGGCTGGGAGAAGAAAATTTCATTCATACTTACTAATTTATAAGATAATCAATAATAAAAGTCCATGTTATTTGTTTGATAAAATTAAATTTAGGTATGATGAACATTCACTGGACTTGCGTCACAAGTTTAATATCGCTCCCCCTATACATCGCACAACTCTGTATGAGAGATATTCAGTTATCAGGCATGTATTCTTTATAATAGAATTTCTGTAAATCTTAAAATTAACTCTTATTTGAAATTTAAAAGTTCTATACGACAGTTAATATTTAATTCTTCAATTTAAATGTTCAGATCTTATAATCTCCCGTCATGCCTCCATTTTAGTTTGTTTTGATTTATTTATTTATCTACTTAATGTACTTACTTGTTAATTACTTTCTGTATAATTATCTATAATACGGGGAATAATTACTGGTTGCCTTTTTACTCATAGAATTATTCTCTTTGTGTATCTATCATATATAAATACTTATCAATTATTTCATGTTTCATGTATAAATATTTAATTAATTGATTTTCGGTATATTCTAACTATCATAATGACAGCAAAGTAAGTTTATAATTTTTTATATATTTTCTCTTAGTATATTTTATTGGTCAAAAGATATTCTACTTGACATTTCTCCTACCTAAATTAATGTATTTAATTCTTTAATAAATTTATATTTTGTTTTTATATATATTGATTGTTCCAATGATCTTCGATACCTTAAACGTCCCTAGCCGCAACCCTCTAAACCAGGGTCGCGACAATATGTCGCACTTAC
This sequence comes from Sitophilus oryzae, assembly GCF_002938485.1. Classification (NCBI taxonomy): domain Eukaryota; kingdom Metazoa; phylum Arthropoda; class Insecta; order Coleoptera; family Curculionidae; genus Sitophilus; species Sitophilus oryzae. Next base: position 228,987 of record NW_022146490.1, read on the forward strand.
AGCAACTTTTAACCTAAAATTTTTATTTGAATCGCTAAAAACACCCTGTATTATTACTTAACATTCTGATTACAACAATACGGAGAATTTCAAATATATTTTAATAAAATATATTTTTAAATAGAAAAATATATTATGGTTTGTTATTTCTTTACATTTAAATAATATAATATATTATAAACATACTGTTAATTTTAACGGACAAAAAGTCTATTAGTCCATACTAATTTGATTATTTAATTTCGCTGGAATGTAAATTAATAGATTTATGTTTGTTGAATAAATTAATTAATTTATTTTGTAATGAAGCAAAAACGCCGTTAAATATAACAGACATATTTTCAATTTTCACCGATTATGTACTTTACATATTGTGTCGTTAATGGAGGTTATTAGTGAGCCAGTTTAATAATTATTTTATTACGAAATTACATGTTAACATACGTTAAAAAGATACGTAGGTTTTGAATAAATGTGATAAATACCATTAAAAATTAGTAATAGAGATAGATAAAATTAAGGCATATTTTTTACAAAAGAGAAATATAAAATAAAAATGCGACAGATGCAAAAGAACGCAACAAAGAAATTTTTGGTCAAATTTAGAGTGTTATATTTTTGTTATTTTCAACCCTATGTGCATGATTTTTTTAGCAAACTGTACATAATTATATCAACTTTAATTCGTAAACTCAGTCTTTTGTAAACTTTAGTAATTGGCATATTATGCAGGGTTAATCGAGGGGTTGTTTTTTATCCTAACTTTAAAACACCCTGTGCAATAATTTCCTATGTAAATTTTCCTATAATATAATTTTACGGTAAGAACCATGTCTTCTGAGCATTTTGTTTTTTGAATCACGTCAATGCATGCTTTGGTTAATTTTTAAGAGCGAAATGAACTGATCAAGATCAATTTGCAATTTTTTCAGTTATCATTACGTTTGATGTAATTTTTTAAAAAGACTATTGTCGTAACGTCATATTACGCTGCATCGGATACTCTATACTATACATCAAACGTAATGATAAATGAAAAAATTGCAAGTTGATCGTGATTAGTTCATTGACGTGATCCAAAAAACAAAATGCTCAAAAGACATGGTTCTTACCGTAAAATTATATTTTAATAATTTACACACGAAATTATTGCACAGGGTGTGTCAAAGTTAGGGTAAAAAAACCAAAACACCTAGAGTTTACAAATTAGGAGTTTATTATTTTATTATTTTTATAATTATATACAGCTTGCTAAAAAAATCATGAAAATAGGACAAAAAAGTAACAAAAATTTAACAGATTAAATTTGACCAAAATTTTCTCCGTTGCGTTTTTTTTGCATCTGAGTGTATATAGTTTTATAACAGAATTTTTTTCTTGAAAAAAAGTCGAGGTTTTTCGCCATTCAAAAAGAAATCCACATAATGAAAAAGTTATTTTTTATAAACATCACTGTGCTGAATCTAAATGGATGGTTTTAGTAAAGCGAATTTCCCTAACCGACAAAAAATACTTAACGTTTAAAGATGTATATTTCCTCCTGTCGTCAGAAGTAAGAAAAAACAAAATGAAAAAACTATTTAAAATGTCTAAATACATCTCTTCAAGCACCCTTTAGTTTCTAGTAGATACATCAATTATAAACCCATGAAGTTATATTTATTGTCGGTTAGGCAAATTCGTTTTACTACTAATAGTACGAGAGCTAGCAACGTCGGAAAAACAAGTATTTTAAAACGTCTGGCTCTTTGATATATCTTTTACTATGCTCTCTAGAACAGCATGCGGACCGTCTGGCTAAACGTTGCAGTCCCTACTGCGCATTGAAAGAAGATCCTATATTTTTATTAGTCCTTTAAATTCTAGTATCGAATATAAATCGAACATGTCTCCATAGCGCAGTGCGTAGAGTTTCCGACCACGAACCGATCTGAATCATCGGTTCGTGGTCGTGGTTCGAGTTCGAATCCGGGTCAGGGCAAATACTTTTTTTATTTTATTTTCGATTATATTCTGATAGTTAAGTATCAAATATTCGTTTTTTTTTAATTACCAGAATTATTTAATACTTTACTATCAGAATATCAACGAAAATAAAATAAAAAAGTCGTTCCCTTGACACGGATTCGAACTGAATCATCGATTCGTGGTCGGAAGCTCTACGCACTGCGCTATGGAGACATGTTCAATTTATAGTCAATACAAGGATTAATAGGACTAAATTCTACGCAGCGGTGTTTACCATCTATTTATATTTTATTGTATTAAAAGACTTACTTTTATTTCTTTCTTAGGTTTTCTTATTTAGGTAGAATTTTGGTTTTGTTATTATATTTTTTTAATCATTATACGATATTTTATAGCTTGTGCCTAGTTAGAGACATAATATATTACACAAGTAAACCTTAAACAATCTTTAGGTTTTCATTAATGAATTTGTGTATCATATCATAACAAATTACGATAAAATATCTTAATGGTTTTTAAAGATTAAAAAATTCTGATAATACTAAATGATTGCTATACAGAGTGTTTCAAAAAACATGCGCCATCTTTCGTGGGAAGATTCCCACTAACCACACGGTATAGTACTTTAGAATATATGAAAATTAAAAAATGTTTGTTTCTCGTGGCGGTCCAGTGTAGTTTGTAAAAATTACTAATTATAATAAGTTTTACTCCGTATTTTTTTAAGTATTATAAAACACTGTATAACTATTTCTTACTAAGACAATAATATTCAGACTCCCCAGATTATGACTACTAGTTCCTGAATAAGACTTCTAAAAACTCAATGTATAAATGTTATATAAACTCATACCCTAATTAACGTCTGTTTTTATTTACATCCCCTAGCGTTAACGTTTATGTTAACAAGACAAGCCGGCACATCGCATATTCAGCGGTCGTAATTGGCATCAAACAGGAGACGTATTAGTTACGTAAGATATAATTTAATTCCGTACCACGCCTGCCAGATTACATTAATAATTTCGATGTTTAAATTACGAAATTGCATAAGTTACTCAATATCTTACGTGTAGGTATTAATAAATTGACATATTGATAAAAAAAAATATGACTATGATCTATGTAACACCGTGCGACAAATTTTGAAAACTAAAGCTTCGTTCAGAACCTCGAAATTAGTGGAATAAATTAGTGGTTTTAATTAAACTTTATAGTTTTTAGTTTACGATCATTCACAATGTTTAAAAAACACAATTAAAATTAATAGAATATTCTAGCAACAGCTTGCGTTAGTCAGCTGTATCCATAGAGAAAGTCTAATATTTAGCTTCAAAAACAATCAATTTCTAACTACAATTTCTCTTGACTAAGTATCCATCCATTGCTCTATTAATTATTGTGAGACAAACTTAAAATATTACAGTTTTTATTAAAATTTGATTAAATTTTTGAATTTACAGTTTTGAAAATTTATTTTAGTTATGATAATTAGTTTTTATGTTTTATTACATTATTTCTCTGAATGTGGCAGACTTCAATTTTTTTATCTATTTTGATTGTGATCCGCGACCGTTATGAAGCGTAAACTGTTATCAGTTTACACTTGGTAATGGTCAGTGATCCTCCTTGATCCTTGTGACCGAAACTTTGTGTTAATCAAAATAAATAAAGACAATGGAAGTCCGAAATTCTTTTAGTTGTCATATTCTATTATATATTATACTCTGTATTGTATATACAGGGTCGCATCTCTCATACTACGCGGAGGATCGAAGGAAAACGACAGTTTGTATTGAAGTGAAATTTTGAAAGCTAATAATTAGGTTAATTTAGAGCATTCTCAAAAAAAGTTACGTAGTAAATTAATTTTTTTGTAATAGAACATTTTATTAGTTATACAGGGTAAGACAATATTGATGATTTTTTCTAAGAGATATTTTTATGTAGAAAATGACGGAAATGAATATTTTTTTCACTCAGGCATTTTATACAAATTAAATTTCTCATGTCAAAAAACACCCAGACACCAGTTTTTATCCAAAAATCCAGTATAGTTCAGAAATTATTTAGAAAAAATGAATCAAAATGAAACTTCTACACCCTGTATTTCCGAAACGAAGAATTTTAGGACATAATTTATACGAACTTTTTTACTTATTTTTTTCTGCAGAAGATGCTGCCAAAGTTTCCCGAATACAGTTCGGATCACCCTGTATATCGTATTACATAACACTAAACAAAACTTTGATGTGTAACTTTTTTGTTGTCACCCTGAAGAACTCTCTATAGTTTTCTAAAAATTTAATTTCAATACAATCTGTAGTTATTTTTGAAACCTCCCTGTCATATGAGAAGCGCCACCCTGTATATTACACAGACAGATACTCAAATGAATACATTTACAGCAAAAGATCTGCTAATAAATAAATCACGGTACGTGCTAAGTTAATGATTTCATTAGCAGCACCATGGGACGGAACCTAGCCGTAATCCAAGTCAGTTGTTTAATGCTTCGGACACGTAAACGTTACATTTAAGGCTCGCATGTTCAATGTCTTTCTCTAAATTTCTTTTAATATTGCGGCATTAAGATTGGCGATAATGTAAAGCTATTACGCTGGCAGTCATGGTGTGTAATAATTTTTAAACCTATAAATATAAAAAACCTATTTAGCTTTAGCCTTTAGATTTAGATTAAAGGGATATCGTAGAAGCAGGGCAATGGAATACTTAGACATTAAAAAAAATTTTAACACCTACTGTGCACAGAATTATTTTTTTTAGCAACTACTTTAACAGCGAGGATATGTTAAAAACTTTATTTCTTCTCGCACGTTTTTTAATTGCTTTCATTTTTGAAAATTTTTGTATTCCTTTTCATAAGTTATTCGGGATTTAAATGGAAGTAGTTTGGATATGGCGTTTGTCGCCTCAGCCTGAATATCTGTTGTTAATTTACTTATTTCGTTTTGAGCCATTTCTGGCTCCAATTCAATCAGCAATCGACACGAAAGAGAATTAAAAAATTATTGACTCAAAACTGACAACTAAAGAGACAGCTTTATATTTGTCAAATTACATAGAAACCAACGCCAATATTTTTTCTACTCGTAATAAATTCATTGAAATAATAATTTCTGAATATTTTTTAAAACGTAACTCGCTATGAAAAAAAATATTGTTTTATACACGACGATAAAATTGCATTATTGTCTCACGAAATTAATTCACTCGCGATTTCATCGCTCGTGAATTAATGTTTTCGGTCGACAGTAAAATACAATTTTATCATTTTGTATATAAAATAACTAAAAAGTTCTTACTCCCATTTAAAATTGAATTTTCTGTAAATTAGTTTAATCAAAAATAATAAAACGCAAATTATAAATGTCCTGTAAACTGATAGTATCTTTATCACTGATTTCTATGTAAAAAACTCTATGGGACTCATTTTTCATCTTTTCGATAAGTTGTTAGATAACCGAGGGAAGTCAAAAAACGCAACAATTTAAAAATTCGCCCGGTATTTCAGAAACTAAGAGGGCTACGACAAATCAAGGACTTCTCAAAACATCTTTAGTTTCATAAAAAATCAGTACAGTAATATGAAACCCGTATAGGCTTGGTGCATTTTAGTTGATTTAAAAAAATTCCGAGCGCAGCGCTGTATACGGCAGAAATCAGAAATTTTCGCTATGTATTTCATGCCGTCCTGGTTACAGTTCATGTTGATTGCATTAAAATAATATTGAAATCGTTTCTTCGTTATAATAGTTAAGTATTTTAGTTTTTTACTAGTGCAGGTATTGAGATTATAAAACACTCAGGTACGAGGTTTGTCTGGTGTAACACTGTTTCGGGTAGTAAAAAATAAGTGAAAAAGAATCCGAACTAGGTGTCGCATTGTGTTGTGACAATTTTAAATAAAAGTAAAGAAGAGTGTAATTAGGAAATTGTTTGGTGTAATAACATTCAATAACTCAACTTTCCTGGATATTCAAGTCTCGAAAAAACATTTTATAGCTTCATAGTTTCTCACACCGATTTGATCAAAAGCAAAAATGGTTTCAAGCAGTTTGACAAAACAAGTGAGTAAACAAAGTGCTCGTTACATAATCAAAAAATTAAATAGACATACCATGCTGGCAACTGTTACTTTTGGGTCGGCATTTACATGTGTGGAGGTAAATCGCATAGGGATCTTATTAAGTCGAAGCGAGAGAAATGCGACCGACCGACGCGACGCGCGACGGTGTGCTGTTGCGGCGTTGCCGATACGCCTTTCCCTATCAAGTAAAGTAAAATCACGATCGCAAACCTCTTATTTTTAAAATACTTTTTTTTCAAGAGATAACTAGATAAAATCGTTAGACACGTTTCTGAGCATTTGAAATGGAATTATAAGGATATCGTTAGGGTGTCATTTTTTTATAACGAGAAAACGTCAGTAATCGCGATAATTTAAAAACTCAACTTTTTAACACATAACAGGCCAATAACTCAAAAACCACTTTAAATATTGAAACTTTTTTATTTTCAAGATCGGATATTTTACAATATGTTTACATAAGAAAAATTCGATAAGGTTGTTTTTTCCATTCAAAAATTGTAAACAATCCATCCATTTACTTTTAGAGCATAGGAATTTTCAGCAATCGTGTAATTTTTTTATTGATAAAGATTTTACATGCTGTCTACAAAGAAAATACAACAGAAATATTAAAGTTCTTGAAAAAAACTACAATCTATTATTACTAATAGATTTCGAGATATCGATTTTTGAATTCAGAGTTCTAATGGCGCGACCACTAACGAACACCCACTCAATTCCACTTATTTTTACCAAAAATACAAGTGTTTCTAGCTTGCACTTAAAAAAAATCAAGCTATAGGGAAAATTCGACGTTAATAAATAAACAAATTAAGTATGACGAGACGTAATTAAATCGTGAAGCTGAACGCATGACGTACACCTTTCCCTAGAACTTTAAGTACTGACAGAGGTATTGATTGGGTCGACCGGCAACTGCGACAAATCTGCTATATCCCCTTCCACGTCTCTTAGCGATGTGCACAGTTTCTCGGTTTATTTCATACGTTTGGCAACGTGTTTACTGTCCTCTCCTTGTTCAGTACATTATAAACGCATTGTACTCTTCTTACATACGGAAATCTCGACCCAAGACTAACCTTTGCCAGCCCTTAGTATACTACTAAAATATAAAATATAATTTGCAATATTAATGGTATACTTTTTTTAATTAACTAGTGATTAAATGTTTCACGAACATCTTTTAAAATTATAATTATGTACCTTTAAAAAATTTCTTTATAGCCGAAATAGCCCCAATTATGCTCGCTACCGTAGTTGAACTCATCTAAAAAGTTTTTTTAGCTAAGGAAGGCTAGCTAGGAATAATCAATTATAATACAAGTTTATATTATTATTTTTAGAATTTTCACAAATTATAATTCCTAACACTTTTAGAGTAATAGTTTATTTGTATATATTATCAGTTGTTTACGATATTCTCCGATGGTGGCAGCATCAGCGGCGAATACACCAAGCCTATAGTGGTATCTCTACTCAAAAATGAGAAACCTCGTAAAACACACGAAAATGAGACATCCTGTACATAAATTTCTTATTCTTTTCGCGGGCATTTCTAGCCACAGGCCGTTTGTAAACTGAAAACAAGATAAAATAAGAAAACGAAAAAGAAAATGTCCCAGTACGTTCCGCCAGAAAATTGAGGAATTGCGTTAGAGATTTTTTCATTCTCGACTTCTCGGTCTTGTTTTTATTTCAATCCCAAAGACGGGAGATTTGGATTTGGGCTTGGAGACCGACCAACCAACCAGACGTAGAAAATTTAATAATAAAAGTTGGCACTTTGTTTGGACCGGAAAAACCATTTAATATGTTAATAAAAAACTAAAATAAAAAGAAATAAAAAATTAATAAAATACGTCTAGAACTAAATAAATATAAAATAAAAAGAGAGTTTTTTTTGGAATTTCATCCATTAGCATTATCTATATATAAATAATAAAACACGTTTACCCAAGCATTTTTTACAACAAAATAAATAAACGTATGATTAATTCTGCCGGTAATCGTGAATAACCTTCTATTTATTTTCAATTTACCACGGTTTATATTGAACACGGCTTTGAATAACCGATGCACAGTTTAAGTCTTATTGTTTCAGGCTGCTAAAAGCATGTTATTCTCCCGATCTCTGCCTAGTTACAATTTAAATGTAGTAGTTTAAATGGCTTAATACGATTAATTTAATTCACCTCAGTCTAAGACGATTCTATATATACAGTATGTCCCCCGGATTGTCTTTACATGAGGAAAAACTTTTGTTATTGACTTTTTGAGAAAAATGCATTCTTGATAAAAAATTTGACTTGTTCTAAAATACTTAATCCCGTTTATACTTTTCCACATTTTCATATCGTTTTAGGTAAAATTGAAAAAAAAACATGACAATATGGCTCTCTAAAAATTAATATTAAGAGAAAGTAAAGATTTGAAGTTAACGTCTCCTTTGTTTACCCGACTTTGTTTACCCGAAATCCGAACCGCGATCCTCGGCCATATCATGGTCAATGGCCTATCGACTTGGCAAGTGTCTAAATCGACTCTTACTCACGAGATATCCGATCTCATCCGGCCTCGAACCGGTGTGAATGAGCAGTGTGTGTCAATAGATTTTACACTTTTGCCTTTATTGGACAACAGCACGATACAGAGTTTCGAACCGGTCACCCGTCCATCCACTAGTATCGCCTTACGTCGCTTAACTTCGGTATTCGAATGGGAACCGGTGTTTAGACGTAGCTGGGCCGTTGCCCCAATATTAAGAGATTAATAATTATAGAGATTTTTTGCTTCTTTGTCCATATTTTTAGAGGATATTTAATGAATCTACTAAAAACGTTTAAAATAAAAAAAAACTTGTTATTTACCTATATAAAAATATTATGTTCTTAAAATCAATATGAATATAATACATTGATCAACTTAATACTTAATCTTTCATTATTAAAATTTTTAGAACCAAAGCTTTGTAGCTTGTTGTTTTTGTGATTTGAAAAGTAATTTTTCAAATGAACTAATAATAAAAAAATATATTTTATTTGGAATAGTCCATTTCTAAAATTTATAGAGAGACTTTTTATTAGCAATTTAAAAAGAACTTATCAATCTGCTTATCAATTCTGTTTCATGAAAAAAGCTACGCTTTAAACGGCATAGAAAAATACCAGTAAAATGCAGCTTTGATCTAATTAATTATCGATCAACTAGTAAAGCATGGACAGATTATTTTTTTATTTCCTATTTTTATTATACAGTATGTCCCCGGATTGTCTTTACGAGAGAAAAAGAACTTTTTTATTATTGATATTTTGAGAAAAATGAACTTCATGAAAATTTTTGTTTGTTGTAAAATGGTTAATCCAGTAGTATATGTATACTGTTCCATATTTCTATACCGTTTTAGAGAAAATTAAGGGTGTATTTCGTTGCTTACTTTGGTTATGGTTTTATGTTCCGTTTCTATCGGTTTCCTGAAAGTTTTCTTATTACGGAACACGGTTCCTGAAAAATTTGGTTATAACTGTCACTAAACTAACCAGCGCGAGAAGGCTGGTTTTTCTGGTTTTGTTTGTCAATCAATGTCATTTATGTGACAGAAATCAAGCAAATATTGGAAGTTCGAGTGAAATTCTCATTTAATTTCTAAAATTTGTAATATTTTGTATTTACATCCAAAAGCAATGGAGATAGGCAGTAAAGGTAAATAAATTTCATTAACTAAATAGAATGACTTTTTAGGACCATTTAAACTTATCATGCAGCCAATGTTTCTTAAAGTCAGGAACATTTAAAGAAAATATGAAAAACAAGACAACAAGTAATCGTGAATGTTTTGTAAGCTATAAAAATATAAATATTGATTAGATTTGTTTATTTATTATTGATCTGTTTTAATATTGGACCTGCAAATGTTCACTTGAGCTGTCCAACGAGTTGAACAATTTATTAGTAGGCTACATACTTTTCAATATTAAAGTCCATTGAAAAGGAGAAGCAAACGTAAAAACAGAGAATAGGTACATTAAAAATGCATAAAAGATAAATTTTATAAGAGGGGTTATTGAAATTTAAGAAACGTCAACGTTTGACGTTTCCAGTATTTTACCAAACCGTTCCGTATCAAACCGATGTTTTTCAGGAATCGCTCTTTACCGTAGTTTACCGGTCTGGTTCGCGTAGTTTTGCAACGGAATACAGCCTAAGAAAAATATGAAGATATGGTTCAAAGTCCTAAACATTGCCTGGAAACTTATATGGTGAAATTTTGATAAAATAATTTAGTACTCACTAAAAACACGGTATGTCGCTAGTGGTAGGAAAAATAATTTTTAGAGGTTACTAATTTATTTGGTTGCCTGTGATATGCATATACAGGGTGTTTCCTAATTAATCTAAAAAATAAAAAATCGTTAGAAAACGGCTTAAGGCGGGCTCTTAATAAGTATATTTATTTTTTTTCGGCAACCGTTTGATGAACAAGAAAAATTCAAAAGATCAACTTTGTTGAAAAAGGATGGCCAGTCAAGAAAAAATATATTTTCTTTAAAAAAGCAGTAGTGTACCATTTATTTTAAGCAAAATATCGATTTTTTTTTTAATTTTTAACACCCTGTAGATCAGAAAGGAAGTACTTTAGACCCAATGGTTATATAAAAATTGTTTTAAGAACACATGAGGAATCACACCACAATTTTTTAGACTAATTAGAAAACACCCTGTATATTGTCAACTTGACAATGATTGTTGATAAATCAAAAATAGCTTTTCTGTGAAAAATCCCGATTTTTGCAGGAAAAATTTTGGTTTTTATTGAATTTGAGCCTGCGTCTGCAAATACCGGTATGTTTTTTAATATTCTATCTATCTAAATTTTAAATATCATAGTCAGAAATAGTTTTATTATTTGTTAACTGTAAAAATGGTATACTTATAAGTTTTATCAAATATTGTGATTTACTTTCTACCTTGTAGTCAAAATTTATATTTAATAAACTGTAAAACATATATATTCTTATGTTTTATTAAAGTTACTATGATATACTAATATATCAGTGTAACTTTAAAACTAAATCCTTTGAAATCAAATATAAACATAAAAAATATTTACAGCAGAAAAGGCGAAGGCGCTGGGTTAAACGTAGTCTCTACTAAGAACACGGAGGGGCGCTTTGACCCAAAATTTTACTATTAAGTTTCATATCTATCTTAATAGAAGATTATTTTCTTTTATCTATGGTCCTAAAAATCAAAAGGCGTCTCTATGGTAATATCAATTCGATTTCATTCTTTGATAGATGGTTCTTATTAATTTTGCTTAACGTCATATTCTTTGCTGTAGTAAACTAAATAAATTTTGTGTTTCTTTAACATTTTAAAGCAATAAAAAGTATTACGTTGATTAAAATTCTATGAATAACAATCTACCATCGAATGAAAACGAAGTTATATTACCATAGAAAGGGGTTTTGCATTTTTCTCAAAATGTCAATAATAAAAAAAACCTCTTGTAAAGACAATCCGGGGACATACTGTAGTAGGCGTACTTTAAAGCTGCAGAGATTCGTTTAATAAAATATGGGTTTTAATATGATTTAGCTGAGAATGGAAACTGTTTGAAATCGGACACAAAACAAATATGGAAAATTATTCATAATATTATGGCACAACCGCAGTTCGATCCTTTTCAGATATCATAATTAAATATTCGCTGTTTGCGTAACAGAATTTTAATCGTTTAATCGTGCTTAATCTGGTTACTATGGTGAAATTATTTAATCTCCACGTGTTTGTGCGATTTTATTATTAGTTAGACTATAATGAGACAAACCGAAAGCAAATAATACATATAATAATAGACATTACTGCAAAAAGAAAATATTATTTTATCACAATAAAAAAATCGAATTTGTTTTAGAAAATTGCAGGAGCTGTTGAAATTATTGCACCCAACTACGCCCTAATTACGCTCTCCTTTACGCGTTAACATTTTTTTTAGCAATTTTATTACATTTGAAATTGTCACAATACAATAGTGATGGAAATACCGGTTCCACGAGTCGCGTTACAATAGCGACCGTTCTAGAAAAATACCGCGATTTTGTAACCGAGGTTCCGACTTCCAGTGTTGCGGTCCTCTCTAAAAATATATCTAACTTATCTATATTTGTAGATTAATGTAACTTTTATCCGCTACTCATTTTACAAATATCGAGTTTATAATTGTGTATAGCCAATCTATATCATTTTTAGAAAAACGATGACATTCCTTGTTATTTTTTTTTTCTTTATCAATTTTCGTTTAAATAAAATGAACGGCTCATATTTATGTGTATTGCAATATAATAAATGTTAAAATCAAGAACAATGTCCAAACCACTGCCAAAAAAATGTTTATTGGTCTAACCTAACCTTAAAAATAGATATAAACAATAAAACTTATATAAATATATAAAAGCAAATAAAACATTTTTAATTTATTTTATTTGCCTTTTGCATTTCATCTTTCAAACAACACTATTTTATACCATGCCTAGTACATACCAAAAATCGCTATTTCGAAAGTAACGTAGCGACGGGAGCACCAACGCCAATATTAACCGACCAAATCGCGACAGGCAAAACCGAAACCTTAGAAGCGCCCCAGCGACTGCTGGAACGAAGTACGTGGCCGCCGAGGTCGAGCGTCGATAATCAGTTACAGCAGTTACTTCTGTTCGCAACAGGGAACTAAAACTCTAGGAGTGCGACGGCTGGAGCGAAGTAGGTCGCCACCGAGGTCGAGCGTCGATGCCCATTTACAGCAGTTACTTCTGTTCACGACAGGGAACTACAACTCTAGGAGCGCGACGGTTCGAGCGAACACGTCCCGATTGAGATCGCGCGGCGCTACGGCTATACCGGTTCCAGACACTACTGTTGGCGACCGACGATATCGCGACGCCTGGAGCTAAACACGTCGCTATGCGGTTACTACGGTTCGAGCTAACTTCAAGTGCGATTATAAATAATTTATTTGCAAATTATAAATAATTTATAATTTTGACGTCATTATGATCGTCGTTCTTCAGTAACAGGTTCCTGATTCATTGTGGAGCGCGACACGACGTTACAAAAAAATACCGCTCCAAAATCGCGTTACTCAAATACCGACATATATACTACAACACAACACGACGCGACGCCTAGTTGGGATTCTTTTTCACTTAATTTTTACTACCCGAAATAGCGTTACATCACACAAACCTCGTACTTGAGTGTTTTATAGTTTGAATAACTGCACTAACAAAAAACTAAAATACTTAAATATTATGAAAAAGGTCGACGCACGCGGACGGTCGGAATTTTTTGAAATTGACTGAAATGCACCAATCGTCATTATAATAATATTAATTCCATGAAATAACTCAAAAATAAATCCATAAATAAACTGATATCAACCAAACGGGAGAAAATATTTAATATATTTTTTAATTCTAGTCGAGTAGATAAAAATTGAAATTTAAAACGCGAGCACTCAAATATATTTTTATGTTATATAATATTTTATCTAAAATTTACTTAAAATATTTACTTTTTTCGTTATTAAAACTCATGTTGATATTTTTTAATACATTCAATATTTATATAGTATAGGGAAAACCATTGGTTTTATTATACATTCGTGTGGCTTGGTAGAATAAAATATACAAGAGATTTTAAACGGATTTAAAAAAAATTATTTAAGAAATACAGAGAGAATAACCTTAATAACTTAAATTAAGAATAATAATAATTTGAACACTATCAACTATACAGAGATAATCAGCTTCTGTATTTTTTTAATAATTTTAGCAATGTATACTATTTTATAGATTACAGTAATAAACCCATTCAAAACGACCCAGCCATTCATTATTTAAAGCTGTTTTTTTTTACTTACTTAAAGATTAGGTATTTACGTATCCCTTACTTTCTTCTTCGTTAAGATTTTTTTGGGATTGAAAGTCCTTTTTTTCTCTTTTTCAGGTTTATCTTGTCGGCCATATACCTCCAGGGTCGGACGAAAGGCACAAAGGCCTGTCGGCTTCTAGCCACATAATGTACAAAGACTTCCACAACAAGAAGTATTTGAAAATTGTGAGGAAGTTCCACTCCATTATCGTCGGTCAGTTCTTCGGTCATCTTCATTCTGACACCTTTAGGATAGTCTACGCTGAAAATGGTAAGAAATTTTGATAATTGCCTTTCTTTTTGTACTTTATTAGAAAAACACAAGCAGGTAACTCTAATAAAATAATAGGCAAAATTATACTGCTATATCTGGTAGTTTTTTTTATTTATATTTTTTTTAATAGTATAAAAGTTCAAAATATGACTGTGAAAATATATTCGTTATTTTAATTTTACTAACTACAAAATGTCAATCATATCTCTATAAGTTATGCAAAGTTTGGTTTGGTCACTGCTTTCAGACGTCTAAACTAAAATACACAAGATAAAACTAGTGTCAGATAAAAAAATAAACCTATAATAATATCTAAATAAATATTAAATCCAACTAAATATTTCTATAAAGGATTTAAATAACGAAATACCCCTATGCACACCCACCTAAAATTCTTTTGTTCTGTGACGTAATTACGCCTAACCATTATTTTAAATTTTCCCTTTGATGCTCCACCTATTTGAGCCCGATGTAACGAAAAATTGTCCCGCTTATTTATATAGCTTTTATGCATAGGACATTAAACAGAATTTCTATTGGGAATTATCTTTCGCCAGCTTCATATCTCGCGTTGTATAATCCGCAAAATAAAAAGAATCATAAACTGCGACCGTAAAAAATTTCAATTTTGTATAACTGTTTATTATAAGAACAGGACGTTTTATAGTTTAGATAAGTGCATACAATGCTCTGTCAACATAAAAAATGTAGAATAACAAAAATATAAGACAAAAATTAAATTATATTAAAAAAATACTATATCCAGTAAACACTGATATATTTCACTTAAACTATAACTACGTTTAT
This sequence comes from Sitophilus oryzae, assembly GCF_002938485.1. Lineage (NCBI taxonomy): Eukaryota > Metazoa > Arthropoda > Insecta > Coleoptera > Curculionidae > Sitophilus > Sitophilus oryzae. The sequence continues at coordinate 244,079 of NW_022146490.1, forward strand.
CAGACAGGTATTTGATAATCTTAAAACGCTTATTTTCGGAGATATAGGGTGTAGAAGTTTCATTTTTATTTCGTTTTTTTTTCAAATAATTTCTAAAGTACAGACAATATTAAGCTGAAAATTGGTTTCCGGGAGTTTTTTGACATGAGAAATTTGATATTGATGTCTATATGACTCCTATTTGTAAGGGGGCGCCACCTACATGTGTTTTAACTGTTTTGAAGAGTAATAACTTTTCGTCTGTACTTGTATAAAAACTAACGGGTGAAAAACTATACATTTCCGTGATTTTTTACGTAAAAAATATCTCTTGGTAAAAATCGCTACGAGTAATCGTTCTCAAGATATTTACAATGGAAATAGTCAATACATGTCATTATTGACAAAAAATAAACATGTCGAGTAGATAAAAAATCTATGAAAAGATAAATTTGGGAACATTTTATTTTTTTAAATTAATCATAAAATTTTCTTCAAAAAAATGATTAAGCAGTTTTTCGATTCCGAATATCTCGAGAACCATTACTCGTGGCGATTTATACCAAGAGACCTTTTCTACGTAGAAATCGTCGTGAATGCATATTTTATTACTCAGTAGTTTTATACAGGTACGGACCAAAAATTATTACACTTCAAACCAGTTAAACAACATGTAGGTGGTGCCCTCTACAAGTAGGAGTCATATTGACATCAAAATCAAATTTCTCATGTCAAAAAAACTCTCAGACGCCAATCTTCATCCAAATATTGACGTTACTTCAGAAATTATTTGGAAAAAATCGAAATAAAAATGAAACTTCTACACCCTGTATCTTCGAAACTAGGCATTTTAGGACATACATTTATACGAACTTACTTATTTTTATCTGCAGAACAAGCTGCCAAAATTTCCGAAATACAGTTCGGACCACCCTGTATAACCATGAGGGGTGAAATATTTTGAAATATATAAATTTAATACCTTAATTGTTTTTTTCGAAAATTCTAATAAGTAAACCTTGTATTTCATGTAGACACTGAATACCTCTTTGCTGGTAAACACGAAAATTCACTTCAGCAATCTTATGGGAATAACAGCTCTAAAACAAACATTTGAAATCATCGGGCTGTTTGAATCTGTGGTCAAAAGTCTAACCTGGAATTCCCATGTTACAACTCCCTGATGTTATTTCTAAGTTCGGTGCAACAATAAGTTCTACTTTTTATTTTCAAGATGCTACTAAAAGCTTGTTTTTTAAAATTTTATATAGTATGATTTTGTCATTTCATACCATAAATCAGTAAAAATCGCTTTTTTGGGAGATATTCACTGTATTAAGATAAGAATAAAAGAAATTGTAATGATTAACAAGTTTGTATAACAATGATAAAATATATAATAAATTAAAAAATGTATATACCATTGTGACTGGCTTATTTCTCGAAAAGTCTGTTTTTAGCCACAGGAAAAAGTAATAAAATTACTATTTGTAATTAAATGTCACTGTAATCAGAAATTTCACACACACACACACACACACACACACACACACACACACACACACACACATGTAATATCATTTTAAAGAAAGACTACGGTTCATAGTAAATATATCTGCTAAAAACTAAATTGTTGTTGAATAGTTGTGTTTAAAGATTTTAAATAGTTTTATCTTGAGTCTTAAGCTTCATTCAGAACCTCGCAATTAGTGGAATAAATTAGTGGTTTCAATTACACTTTATACTTTTTAGTTTACGATCATTCACAGTATTTAAAAAGCATCATTAAAGTTAATATGATATCCTAGCAACAGCTTGCGTTAGTCACTTGTATCCATAAAAAAGCCTAATATTTAGCTTATATTTAACAATCAACTTTTGATTTATAACCACAATTTCTCTTGACGGAAGATAATCAAATGCCAAAATGACATTTCTCGCAAATTTTGAAGTATAATTAGTGGAAAAGTTAAAAGTTTAATAACTTTTTCTACTAATTGAAAATGTCTACCACCAATTTTGACGTTTTGAATGCTTACATTGAAATTAAAGGAACAAACTTCTACGTTAATTGAAACCACTAATTTATTCCACTAATTACGAGGTTCTGAATGAAGCTTTACAGTTTTTTTGCTTCTGACAAAGGGAGGAGATATACCTCCTGAAACGTTAAGAATTTCTTGTCGATTAGGCGAATTTGTTTAACTAGTAAAATGCCACTGATAAGCCAGTTTCAATGTAGTAATGTTTACAAAATATGACTTTTATTTTGTAGATTTTGTTTTAATTTAAGTGGCGAAACCCACACTTTTTACAAGTTATATATTTATTAATTAAATAAACTATTTTTTTAATAATAATAATAATAGCTCCCGTATATAGCGTTTAACGCCTTGGGAGTAGCAAGGTACAGCTTGCCATGCTAGAGCCGTTCGGTATACAAGGAAGGTAACGTGGCTAGCACTACGCTTCAACCGCCCATTATTACCTCAGGATTGTGAATCCCAAGTACTCATTTAAGGCTGAGTCGACCTAGGTACCCAAACTATTTTTATTTTAATAAAAATAGTCCGCTGATGAAATGCCGGGTGTGCGATTCGAACCCACAACCTTGAGATTGGTAGACGAGAGCCTGTACCTCTACGCCACCGGGCACTTTAACTATTTTCTTCAATTGTATATTAATACAAAGTCGTAGCATGTTTATTAATTTGCCAAAATATAAATTTGTTTCAAATAAGGCAAATAATGCACACAACTCTAAAAACAAATAATCATCGTCGATTCGTGTAATCAATCCCGAATTTATATTAAACTTCGATTTTAATTACCATTTGATTGATAGTTTTAATTGTTGCGGTTTCTGGACACTTCAAATGGAATATCTAATTTTAATTAAAGCCGTAAATAAACATACATGCTGTTTGTGTTAATTAATTTTTAGTAGCAATGGCAAAGATCGACTGCAATAAATTTGTCACGAAAATTATATTATAAATAATGAGACAAATTAATTAACCCCATATATTGATTTAAAAAAATAACTAGCAACTTACACTTAACAAGATTAAAAATAAAGAAAAGACTAAAAGATAGATAAGAATTTCATTTTTTTAATGGAATTCCCTGCAATAATTTGATTTTCTTATATATCTTTTTTTTCGATTTGAAATTTATACAGGATGAGTCTTAAATAAATGCAAATATTTTCAGGGCTGGTAGATCTCAATAAAGGAAACATATTTTCTCTTTACCGTTTTTCAAATAAGTCAAAATAACCGAGATATTTTATTTTGAAAATAAAAAAAATATTTTTCACTTAAATTTTATGAACCACTGGATCTTTTCTAGGTTTTCTTTCTTATAAGTTTAATCTACCACCTATGTTGCAATATTATGAAGTTAATAGGTTTTTTAACTGAAAATTTTAAAAATTGCCAAAAGAAATTCAAAAAATTCTCTCCAAGTGTGAGCTCTTAATTTTAATATCAGTTTTCTATTTTTTCCTTATTACTAGAAAGAAAATTTCAAATCTCGGTACTATTTGGAACTAAAATATCTCGTTTCACATATTTGTAGCAAATTGAATTCTCTACAAAAAAGGTCTCTTACAATTTTTTACTAAACCTCACCGTTCGAAAGTTTATTAAAAGTTTAATTATTTTAAGGCAGTTTTCTTTTTTCCTGTGAATTTTATAACTCGTTAACAAAAAATAATTATGAAACCCACAACTCATGGTTTTGTAGGAAATTAACTGCCTTACAAAAATAGCTTCTTATGATTAGTCGATTAAATTAACCGTTTAAAAGATATTTATCGTCAAACTTCAATGCACAATAATTTTAACAGTTTTTGAATAATAATTCGGACAATTCCAATCCAATTATATCTCAGTTGATAATTAAATAAAAAAAAACTTTTTGATAAAAAATTGATTTTTTTTCTTCTAAATAAATACTTTTTATATTAAATTAGTCACAAAACGTTATTTACTCGAAATTTAATGAATCATTGACTCTAAGTTAGCAAAATGCAACTATTTTTTGTTTCGATGTAACCCAAACATAATAACAAAAGTTTAAAATATTTCTTTGTTCGTAGAAACTCAAAGTTGTACAAATTTTCCCGAAACTCATAAAATAAATTGGAATTGTTCGAATTATTATTTATCAAAAACTGTTAAAATTATTGTTGCTTTGAAGTTTGACGATGAATATCTTTTAAACGGTTAATTTAATCGACTAATCATAAGAAACCATTTTTATAGAGCAGTGAATTTCCTACCAAACCGTGCGCCTATCATAATAATGTTTGTTAACGAGTTATAAAATTCATAAGAAAAAAGAAATCTGTCTTAAATTAATCAAACTTCAACCTTTGACAACTTTCGAACGGTAAAGTTTAGAAAAAAAATTGTAAGAGGCTTTTTTTGTAGATAATTCAATTTTCTACAAATATTTGTAAGAAATTACCTACAAATATTATGTAGGAACATATGTGAGACGAAATATTTTAGTTTATTTTAAATAGTAGATACCGAGATATGAATTTTTATTTCTAATAATAAGGAAAAAATAGAAAAGTGAAAGACGGGGACCTCCCTATTAAAATTAAAAGCTCGTACTTGGAGAGAATTTTTTTGAGGTGTCTACAAACCTTTTTTCAGAGTATAAAATAAAAAAAAATATATTCGATTTTTTTTACCCACCTTACTCGTGGATGAGCATCAAAATAATACAGAAGCCTTTTAAACTTTTGAAGAGATAATTTAATACTCTCTAAGTAAGGAATAAGGCTCTATAATAGCCATAAACTTCATAAAAAGCTTGAAAACTTATATAAAACAAAATTGTGGAAGCGACTACATACTCAAACATCTTAATACTAAATCTGATAATCTGTTTGATCACTCCCAGTCTTTTATCCAATTCCCGAAGTCCCTTCATCGATCCGCGCTGCTGTTACGCCTCAAATCCCCGTATTGCTTACAAGTTTAAACGGTATTAATGCATACTTAACCGGAGCCGGGCGACTTAACTTTGTTATACGGTGTTTCGAATAGACGCGGGTCTATGGCTATGGCGGTGTCAGCGGTAACGGCGTTTAATATAATTCAATCGGGCCGATGCATATCTCTCGCTCACACCCAACAGTCAACAGGGGCATTGACGGAGAAAGGTGCATTGTTCAAACTAGGTGAACGAGTTGCGTTAGGTAGTTTGACTTGCGGAACGGGTGTGGGTATTAAATAGTGGAAAGGAAATAGATTGGTTTCAATAAAGGGGATTTGGTGTTTAATAGTGTGTTGGAGTAAACAGGAAGACTAATCTTAATTTGCTCTATTTTGCTTTTATCATTTGTAGGCAAATAATAGTAAATACATCTACATATATAAAATGCTAATGTTTATCTGTGTCGTCTCTACTGAAGTAACGACTTGCTCTAGAAAGTTGCTTTTTTACTAAAAGATAGCTAATTGGCTCTTCTAAAAACTGTCGTCGCCCGATTTTTTGTTTTTCATTTAATTAAAAAAAATAAAAAGTATTTTTTTTTATGTCGTGGCGGATGCGCCTGGCGTCAACTAGTTGAGACATATTAAAATAAAGAAATGTCTCTCATAACCCATTGGATTATCTGCAGGGTGAGTTAAAGATAAAGTCTATTATCTCATTTGTTTCGAGGTATACAAAAAAATCTAAATATAAAAGTTATAGAGAAGGTTAAGATACACATTTTAAAATTATTGTAGAGTATACAGGGGGCTTCAAAAAAGTGTGGCGGATATAACATGTTTTTTTAAATACAACACCGTATTTTTTATTCAATTTTCTTTTTATATATATAATGTTTGTTATATACCTAAAATTAATAATTTTGTAATATTTCAATTTGCTTCAACAAATGTTATATTTCAGTGTCAGTGATGCCATTGTTTCTGAAGTGGGACAACTAACATTTGATAGGAGGATTTTATAAAAATATAGAAAAAGATATATATAAAGAAATTCTAGTTAGATGCTACAGGGCGTTCAAAATATATTTATGAATTTCAACTACTGAGAATTAAAAAATCGCAATTTTTTACTAACTTTTCGTCCGTACCTGCATAAAACTACGTGATTTTTTACGTAAAAATGTCTCTTGGTAAAAATCGCTACGAAGAATGGTTCTCAAAATATTTGGAATCAAAATTATAAATACCTGTCATCACTGACATAAATTAAACATGTTGACTAAATAGTTATTAGACTGAAATCATGAATTTCAAATGTTTTTGTGCGAAAAGTTCAACAGAAACTATTTTATCATAATTTTTTCGCAGAAAATTTATTATAATTCCCAAATTTATCATTTTAGTCAAATAACCATCTACTCAACATGTTTATTTGTACAAAATCACGGAATTGTATATTTTTTACTCAGTAATTTTATACACGTACGGACGAAAAGTTATTACTCTTCAAAACAGTTAAAACACATATAGGTGGTCATATTGACAGCAAAATCAAATTTCTCATGTCAAAAAACTCCCAGGCACCAATTTCCATCCAAATATTGACGTTACTTGAGAAATTATTTGGAAAAAATTGAAATATAAATGAAACTTGTGCACCCTGTATCTCCAAAATTAAGCAATTTAGTAGATACATTTATACAAACTTTTTATCTGCAAAATATGCTGCCCTAAGTTTCCGAAATATAGTTCGGACCACCCTCTATAATTCAAACAGTAATCCACCTCTCCCTTAAATCAGGTATCGATTATAGGGTATAACAATATAATTTGACTCTATTGAATTATATTAAACACCGTTCTCTCCAACACCCCCATGGCTATAAACCACCAATTCATAACACTGCATAACAATGCTAAGATACCCGGCTTCAGTTAAGTATGCATTAATACCATTTAAACTTGTAAGTAAGGAGGAGATTTGGGGCACAACAGTAGCGCAATTTGGCGAAGGGTCTTACAAAACGAAAGAGGCAACTGTGGAAAGGGCAAATAAAGGAGGAAGCGAAGTAAAGGGGAATCACCGGCGTCTTGTTCTGCCAGAAGTCGGTCCAGGAGCGAAATTATCGAAACAGACGACAGATGGCAGCGAGATATCTGAGAAAGGAAAAGATTACGAGTTAGAGAAAGATGGAAATTTGGAATAGAGTCGGGCAGGTTAGGAAAAAGTGGCGTCGCTGCGCTGACTCGGAATAGATTAAATTCCTTGAATTTTTTAGAAGAAGAATCTTGGAAAAAAATCTATAAAACGCGAGAACTACGTTTGGATGGAATGTTTTAAATATTTTCTATTTAATTTTGTAATATTACACTGATTACAAAAAAATTCTGGCAGTTTTGCCACTGTAATAAAATCTACAAAATAAAATTGTATATTGTTTCATTAGGTACATTACAGGAACATACACATTTCGACGGAAGAAAACATATCACCTAAATTGATAGTTGGTAAATTGGTTTTACAACTAAAAAGCTACAGTATATAATATTTATAAAAATAATAATTGTACAGGGTAGGTCAAATTCGACGCTTTTAAATGGAAACACCTTTTTCTATAGGAGATAAATAAAAACTAATATCGGTGTCTAGAGCTCAATTTTTGTCAAAAAACACGATGGTGAAAACCGCATATCGATATCTGTTACCGTTTCGGAGTTACGGGGTATTTTTCAAAAATATGCATTTTTAACAAATCGCTGTAACTTTTTTGCTATGAAAAATTTTAATACCTTTAAAATATTTGTTTTCACACTGCTTAAGTACATTTATAGTTGTCTTTTATAGGTGTTGTTCAATAATGCGATCTGACCAAAGTTTTGTCTAATATACCAAATTTTATAACTTAAATTATTCGAATGAATTGAATGGAATAAAAATAATAACTAGTATAATTTTAGATAATATGATACGCATATTTTTAACATAACTTATTTAAGACTCACCCTGTATAGTTCTGGTTAATTATGTTTATATTATAATGTATGAAAAGAAATTTACGAGAATTTTAATGTGAAAATAACTAGTACAAATAAACTCTTTTTTACACTTCAAGCTATCCGATTATAATACTAAAAATGTATTGTTTAAAATTATACATAATATATTATTTTTCGTACCTAAACAGGGTGAGTCTTAAAAAAGAGCAAATATTTTCAGGGCTGATAGATCTCGATAAAAGGAACATATTTTCTCTTTATCGTTTTTCAATTAAGACCAAAATAATGGAGTTATTTTACTTACTAAATTTCCAAAAATAATGTTAAAATTTTGAGAACCACTGAATCATTTCTTGTAAATTTATTCGACTACTTATGTTGCCATATAATCAAGAAACAATGTTTTTTAACTAAAAACTAAAAAAAATCCAAAAATGTTTTCAAAAATTTCAAATTTTCAATTTTTTTGCAAAAAAAACTTATAATCGTGTCTCTGGGGTCGAAAAATATTTAAATTTACTTAAGACTCACCTTGTATAAATGTAGGTATTTCAAAAATCGTTTATGTATATCAAATGTATTTTTTTTATTTTCAAAAGTAACGAAAATAATGTAACCTTTCCAAAGTTCTAAAAAGTTTTTTTTTTCAAGACAAACTTAAATTTCTTTTTATACAAACTTCTCTTCAAAAGTTATAACAAAATGTTTAGTCTGGTATTCAAGTCCATTATTCCTTGATGTTTTAACTCGGATTTTCATTCCCTTAATTTGAAAAAGAAACATTTTTCTTGTGGGTGGTAATCCAAAAAAAAACTTGCTAATTATTTAATTTAACTTCTCCAAACAACAAAGTTTAAATACTTGGAATATTAAAAGTTTATAAGATTCTTTTAAGGGTTTCTTTACAAGCAGTATCATTAAAATATAATTTAATTTTGTACTGTCTCACAAGGTATATAATTTTATTTAAAACGTCACCAAAGTATTAATTTTTACGACGTGATTGACAATATAAAAAAGTCATTTTAACGCCTAGGCATAAAAGTAAAGCACTTTTACGCCTCAGCCATAAAAATACGAAAATATATTATTAAACTGACATTCAGTGACAAATTCACCAAGTGTATGTTGCTCGATATATAATTACTAACAAAGTATTACTTTTTATATTATTTGCGACGTATTAAATTTTTGTTTATAATTAATTTAATTCTGAGTTTATGCTTAAAAAAATTAAAAAAAAATAGAAAATTTGACCACCCTGTATCTGAAAAGTTCATAATACACAAATTTCTTTTTTTATTTCTCAATTACTTTCTAAATTAGTTTCTACTACCTACTAATGAAAAGCAGATAATAAAAAGAGAAAAATTAGGAAAATAACATATAATTTCGTCTGTCGTAGCCCTAATGATTGAGTACTCACTATAGAAAAGAGTGGCTTATTTTTTATGCATTAAGTAATCACGAACATGTCATAAAATCTCGAGGCAAACATTAAAGTTTTCCGAAGGCTGTAATTCCTCGCGTGATACATATAATAACGAAAACTCAATAACCTTTTCAAAGTTTTATCATACTTCCAGAACGTTTGCATAGCTAATTAACGGAAATTTTTGATTTCCACTGTTGTTTCAAATGCTTTATTGGTTTTACCGCACTTTAAGCAATTACTGGAAAAACAGTTTTAATGTTCGTTGTTTTATTATAAATTGTAATTATTATTGATTTGATTAGCCTCCAAATTAACCAGATTAACGTTTTGTTTATTATCTTTCTGTATACAGGGTGTTTCAAAACCCTCTGCCTTTTTATTTTTTCCAGTGTTAAAGTATTTTATATACGTTTTATTTTATTCTAGGTCGACCAATATCGTGGGCTATGCTAGCGCCATCTATAACACCTAAACGGACTCATAATGGACCCAACAATCCTGGTTTAAGAATTTACAAATTTGACAAAGACACCGGACAAGTAAGCCTTTTTTATAATATAGCTATAAGAAAAATAAAATATAATAATTGTAACACTAATAACACTATACTTATATACTTACGTCCCTAATATTAGATACTTGGTAGTCTACAGGCTGTTATCGTAACTTTGGATTAAATTAATTTATATGGTAATAAACTTTCTTCCATTTGTATATGCTTTTCCTAATTGGAAACCGGAAATACTGACAATATCTATAATTAAAGAGACGCAAATCATAGAATATACTTAAATAATCCTGACACCTATCATTATACAAAGAGTCATTAATATGTGAGCCTGTCTCACAGGTTACAGCCTAAAGCAGGAAAAGCAAAGCACACTCCCCTTCATTTAAATAATTATTTTCCTTGGCAGAAACAACAATATCCCCAAAAAAATAATTATTAAAGTTCGGTAAAAGCTAAAATGAATAAAGTTACAATATACTTATTAAAATTTACATTTATGGCATTTATATACAAATATGGCAATATCTTGACTCTATATTTCCCTTGTTATACATTTAAATACAATGTTTCCACCAGTAAATACAATTGTATCCAAAACACACATAAGGTGATTAAAAAATACTCAATTATTTAAAAAAATCGGTTTTATCTAAACAGTATGAAATATAACATTGTACAATAAACATTTAGTCTCGTGATTAAGCTTGACCGGCACTTTTACATATTTTGTTTTAATCAAAATATTTTAGGAAATAATAATATATTAATTATAAATATCACTTACAGGACATAAAGGGCCATTACTACCGCTTTCCCGTTCAAAATATTCTAATACGGTTGCTTAAATGAGTTTTTTACAACGGCTATTAAGCTGCTGCGGCATCTTGTGCACTTCGCACTAAAAGCGGGTTTAAAGAGAACAATGTTCGACTGCAAGATCTACTAGCAAAAAGTATCACAACACAATTCATTTAAATCAAAAACTCATAATACAAAACTAAGGTCAGGAAGTAAATAAATAAATGTGGCAACTTGACATTTTTTACAGCGGAACTACCACCTAAATCGCCAGCGGGAAATTTAAATTCCAGTTAGTCAGCCCGGCGCCGAATATATCGATGGTTGGCAACAATAAATTTAAAAATCGCGCCCTCGATGACGTAACTAAAACTTAAACTGGTATCACAAATTATAGAGATTATAATCTGTGTTATTTCTTTATTGTTTTTCGTGATTCCAATTTTCGGAATCGGGCACTAGTTAGGTGACTAGTTTGCGCAGATAGCACGCCCACCTATGGCTTCTAAAATTGTGCACAGCGCCTGACCGGCACAGTTATTAGAGAGATATCGGAAAACCGAATAGCGTCATCCAGTATTTACGCGTACCTCAAGAACGGTAAACTACCAAGCGCTCTTTCTAAATAATCTCTGATAACGTTTAAAAATTGCTTAAATGGGCATGTGCGGGTATTTGACAACCGGAGCCGGCCGGTGAGATCTTTTATTTTAGGTTATGTTTGAATTATTGCTTTAGTTTTATTAGGCAATTTGATATTTAAGTAGCTGGGATTAGTTTTAATTAAATAAATATGGCCCAAAATATGGATTCCACCTCTTCCAATATTAAAGAACCTATAAAGAGTCTTAGGTTTACAGCAGATGACGAATTAGCCCTTCTAAGAGAATTTGTTGCTTGTTGCCCTAAACCCACTGGCAGACGTTGAACAAAAAAGCACTGGAAATAAGCACTTTAGCCCTTTAGTTTTAAAATACCTAGTAAACAAAACAATTTCAAAGTTTTAAATTCAAAGTTAGATTAAGTTTAAATAGCGGACGCGACGCGATCAGAATTCTTTCCGATCCGATAACTATAAATGAAGAGAGTTAATACCACCTCACGTAAAGGAAATAACACCTGGCCTTATTAACGTCCATGCACGCTATTCGGTTTAGCGATATCTCTCTATTACGCTGTTTATTGTTATTTTACGCGAGTTTATTTTTGCGCACAGGAAATTTGACTCGTTTGCACATCGTCATAAAAAACAATTTTCGTACCACGAATTAGGGACAAGATTTTTATCTGTATACTTATAGGATACCTAATCTGTGCTGGTATCGCTTATTGCTTAGGTACATTCAGGCTGAGAGCGTCGAGCGTCGCGTCGCGTTTGCGTCGCGTCCGCCCCATTGAACTCGAACCCCGACGCTCAGCAGACGCTAGCGCAACGCCAAACGCGACACTGTCTGCCTGAACGGTCTAATTTAAGTGAATTGATTCCATTTCGACACGCGGACGCGACGCTCTCAGCCTGAATGTACCTTAATTTTTACAGTATTCGTTTCAAAATTCTGGACTTGGCTCCTTTGCTGACTAGTCCATACACATTTCACTCATACAGTAAAAGTTGTGATTTATCGGACTTATAACGTGAACATCTATTAAATTATATCATTATTATATTATAAAGATGTATTTTATGTAACTCCGTATAGAAAACCAAGCATTTTCAGGTTTCCTTAAACAGGAAATTAGTTTATCTCATTCCCTTCGCTTGTGTTTCTCACTTTCCAGATAACAGCACTGTTCCTGTGCGAGTGTTTGTGTTGCACGTGTGTATAGATTCTAAATATTGTACCGAAGTGGGTTTATAGGTGGGGAAATCCGTTCTAAGCGGCACTGTTAAGCGTGATAACCCGAAGAGATGCTTCCTCCGTTATTATTAAATGCAGTTAGCTTAAGTTTGAATTGGAAATGGCTTAAATGCGAAAACGGAATAAGATTTTGGCACGACGTTCTGGCGGAAACAGCACAACATACGGAGAATAACAGTTATTTTATTGTAACTTTGTCGAGCATAATATTTGGTTGGCAAATTGAAATGAAACATTCTGTTTAATAGTTAGTCAAAAATAACAATATTTATGTAAAGTTCTATGCAAAATTCATGTTTCGAACATTTTAAAATGTCATTGTATGCGATATTCACGAATTTAACTTCATTCATATATGAATTTAACTTAACAACCTTTGAATAAATAGATTAAAGAAGGAGCATATCAAAAAACTTAGATCCACTACGGTGGGACTCAAATATGGCCGACTAAAATTCCGGTTTATCAGTGCCGTTCTAATTTTATTTAAAAAGTGTAAAACTATGAGGTAGGGTAGATGTGGGGGAGACTCAATAATTTGTTGTTTTATTTTACGGTTGGTGGTTATTAAAATTGTTATAAAAATATATAATTCTAATAAAAATAGATAGGTTATGATAATTATTTATTAACACAAACATCCGATACGCTACTGAAGCAGGTAAGTCAAATTGACGTAACTAAATTCTTTGACTTCTAATTTTTGACAAGTAGTAAATAAAAGCAAAAAGGCAAGAAAAAATATAGAATTAATTAATTTAAGTGAATTTCATAAATGATAGGTTTACTACAAGTATGTATATTATATAGTCACTTACTAGCGAAAAGTTATTCCATCATTTCACTCGATTTTTGACCGAGATCTACCGCACGCTACACAACTAACTATTTTACAGTCTTTTTCGATAAATCGCAATAGTGTCACTATTAATTTAAGTTCTGCCACAATTTTAATCCAGATTTATTACCTTTACACAAGTATCAGTAGTAGAATAAATAATAAATAACATAAAATAAGCTCAGTAAAGACTGACAAATCCACAAAATTTCAAATCAAATTCAAATGTCAAAACTGTCAAGGATCCCCACCATAGAGTCCTTTTTCCGCCCACCGTACATGAGTACATGGATATAGTCTATAAAATGAATAACTTTGAATTTTAACCCTTATTTTTTACCAACATGTCAAATATAAAATCCCTCTATCAAAAAAGTTACTGATATTCTTTAAATTGAGTGCCTGAACGAATCAGATAGGTAACTATTTTTACTTTCGTGAAATAGAAAAGGAAAATAATAAAACAAGTGACAGTTCTTCCTCTTCTTGCAAAAATCAATACTACAACGTCACATAATTGTCAAAAGTAAAATGTCATCAGCTTTTGAGATTTCCAAATATCAGACCAATGCCGTCTCTAATAGAACAGCCTCGGAGCAAGATTTATGACGTCACGCTAGTTAGATACTACGGGTTAATAAATATGTTGTAGAATTCATGGAAAACATAATTATTCCTCGTATTTTTGGTTATACTAAAACGTTTGTTTACCAAAAAAAAATAATGAAAAACCAAATGAAAACTTAATAAGCGTTTTTCCCGAACCTAAATCCCAAGAAAATCAAAAATTTTAGAATAATTTTACATATAAAATGACAGCGATCTTTATTTCATAGCCATCGCTGAAGCCTTTTTTGTATGATATTGTATTATTTGCAAATATAATTTTTCCAACATTGATACTTGCAAAATATACATATAAAGTTTGTGAATGCAAATAATAATACATCACTATTAGTAGATATTGAATGTTTTGTGTTAAATTAGATCGATTTTCAAACCCTAAAATTTAAAATATATTTTACATTTTACCCATTATCTTATCTACCTATTCATTATTTGTATATTGTAAAACATTTGCTGTATTTGTATGGTTCATAGTTTATTTGCCAAAGTATTTATTACTGTAAATAGGTATACATATTGTATTTATTAACTGTATATTATGTATATATTTCATGTAAACTATATCATTTTTAAAATACAAACGAAAAATACGAGGAATAATTATGTTTTCCGTGGAATACACGGAAAACATAATTATGTTGTAGAATTACAACATATTTATTAATCCGTAGTATCTAACTAGCGTGACATCATAATTCTCGCTCCGAGGCTGGTCTATTAGAGACGGCATTCCGTCAGCATGGCCGCAAGTTGCTAACCTAATAAAATTAACACTAGAAAAGCCCGCGGGAACTGTCAAATTCAAAGTTATTCGTTTTACAGACTATAGCATTATACTCCTTCCTTAATCTCAAGAATTTGAAAATTTATCTTTTTACAGCGTGAGTCTTCAATAAATGGAAATATTTTCAGGGCTGGTAGATCTCGATAAAAGAAACGTATTTTCCCTTTACCGTTTTACAAATAAATCTAAAATAACCGAGATATTCTACTTTGAAAATTTCCAAACAAAAATATTTTGTTAAAATTTTGAGAACCACTGGACCTTTTTTGGATTTTCTTTCTTGTAAATTTGCAACTAGAAACTAAAAAACTTTTTTTTCGTAAAAAAGACTCATAATCTTGTTTCTGTGGTCGAAATATACTACCCCTAAAAATATATACACTTATTTAAGACTCACCCTGTATAAATTAAAAATCTTCTCTCTAGCACAAAAATTTCATTCACTATCCTAGCACAAAAGCCGAAAATATATATAAAACTAAGAGTACAATGCGCCGTAATGACGTAAAACTTTTTAAAACCCATTTATTATTATTTTCTTTTATTTCCCAGTTGTTATGCGGTACTTTACATGAAATATGAGTTCTGCGAAGATAGCTCTTTAGTCATTTTAAACAAATGTTTTTAGGGAAGATTTATTCTTCT
>NW_022146490.1:259514-312014 GCF_002938485.1 Sitophilus oryzae
CGTCTGTACTTGTATAAAAACTAACGGGTGAAAAACTATACATTTCCGTGATTTTTTACGTAAAAAATATCTCTTGGTAAAAATCGCTACGAGTAATCGTTCTCAAGATATTTACAATGGAAATAGTCAATACATGTCATTATTGACAAAAAATAAACATGTCGAGTAGATAAAAAATCTGTGAAAAGATAAATTTGGGAACATTTTATTTTTTTAAATTAATCATAAAATTTTCTTCAAAAAAATGATTAACAGTTTTTCGATTCCAAATATCTCGAGAACCATTACTCGTGGCGATTTATACCAAGAGACCTTTTCTACGTAGAAATCGTCGTGAATGCATATTTTATTACTCAGTAGTTTTACACAGGTACGGACCAAAAGTTATTACTCTTCAAACCAGTTAAACAACAAGTAGGTGGTGCCCTCTACAAGTAGGAGTCATATTGACATCAAAATCAAATTTCTCATGTCAAAAAAACTCTCAGACGCCAATCTTCATCCAAATATTGACGTTACTTCAGAAATTATTTGGAAAAAATCGAAATAAAAATGAAACTTCTACACCCTGTGTCTTTGAAACTAGGCATTTTAGGACATACATTTATACGAACTTATTTATTTTTGCCTGCCAAAGTTTCCGAAATACAGTTCGGACCACCCTGTATAACCATGAGGGGTGAAATATTTTGAAATATACAAATATTTCAATTTTATACCTTAATTGTCTTTTTCGAAAATTCTAATAAGTAAACCTTGTATTTCATGTAGACACTGAATACCTCTTTGCTGGTAAACACGAAAATTCACTTCAGCAATCTTATGGGAATAACAGCTCTAAAACAAACATTTGAAATCATCGGGCTGTTTGAATCTGTGGTCAAAAGTCTAAGCTGGAATTCCCATGTAGCATGTTACAACTCCCTGATGTTATTTCTAAGTTCGGTGCAACAATAAGTTCTACTTTTTATTTCCGAGATGCTACTAAAAGCTTGGTTTTAAAATTTTATATAGTATTTTTTCATTTCATACCATAAATCAGTAAAAATCGCTTTTGTGAGATATTCACTGTATTAAGATATGATTAAAAAAATTATAATGATTAGCCAAGTTTGTATAACAATGATAAAAAATATCTATAATATATAATTAATTAAAAAATGTCTATACCATTGTGACGGATTTATTTCTTGAAAAGTCTGTTTTTTATCCACTGGAAAAAGTAATTGGAATTGTAAGTCATTGTGATCTGGCGGAAATTTCACACACACACACACACACATGTAATGTCATTTTAAAGAAAGACAACAGTTTATAGTAAATATATCTGGTAAAAACTAACTTGTTCTTGAATACTTGTGTTTAGAGATTTTAAATAGTTTTATCTTGACTCTGAAGCTTCATTCAGAACTTCGCAATTAGTGGAATAAATTAGTGATTTCAATTACACTTTATACTTTTTAGTTTACGATATTTAAAAAGCACAATTAAAATTAATATGATATCCTAGCAACAGCTTGCGTTAGTCACTTGTATCCATAGAGAAAGCCTAATATTTAGCTTATAAAACAATCAACTTTTGATTTCTAACCACAATTTCTCTTGACGGAAGATAATCAAAGGCCAAAATGAAATTTCTCGCAAATTTTGAAATTTAATTAGTGGAAAACTTAAAAGTTTGACAACTTTTTCTATTAATTGAAAATATCTACCACTAATTTTGACGTTCTGAATGCTTACGTTGAAATTAAAGAAACAAACTTCTACGCTAATTGAAACTACTAATTTATTCGACTAATTACGAGGTTCTGAATGAAGCTTTACAGTTTTTTTGCTTCTGACAAAGGGAGGCGATACACCTCCTGAAACGTTAAGAATTTCTTGTCGATTAGGCAAATTTGTTTAACTAGTAAAATGCCACTGATAAGCCAGTTTCAATGTAGTAATATTAACAAAAAATGACTTTTATTTTGTAGATTTTGTTTTAATTTAAGTGGCGAAACCCACACTTTTTACAAGTTATATCTTTATTAATTAAATAAACTATTTTTTTAATAATAATAATAATAGCTCCCGTATATAGCGTTTAACGCCTTGGGAGTAGCAAGGTACAGCTTGCCATGCTAGAGCCGTTCGGTATACAAGGAAGGTAACGTGGCTAGCACTACGCTTCAACCGCCCATTATTACCTCAGGATTGTGAATCCCAAGTACTCATTTAAGGCTGAGTCGACCTAGGTACCCAAACTATTTTTATTTTAATAAAAATAGTCCGCTGATGAAATGCCGGGTGTGGGATTCAAACCCACAACCTTGAGATTGGTAGACGAGAGCCTGTACCTCTACGCCACCGGGCACCTTAACTATTTTTTTCAATTGTATATTAATAAAGTCGTAGCATGTTTACTAATTTGCCAAAATATAAATTTGTTTCAAATAAGGCAAATAATGCACACAACTCTAAAAACAAATAATCATCGTCGATTCGTGTAATCAATCCAGAATTTATATTAAACTTCGATTTTAATTACCATTTGATTGATAGTTTTAATTGTTGCGGTTTCTGGACACTTCAAATGGAATATCTAATTTTAATTAAAGCCGTAAATAAACATACATGCTGTTCGTGTTAATTAATTTTTAGCAGCAATGGCAAAGATCGACTGCAATAAATTTGTCACGAAAATTATATTATAAATATTGAGACAAATTAATTAACCCCATATATTGATTTAAAAAAATAACTAGCAACTTACTTAACAAGATTAAAAATAAAGAAAAGACTAAAAGATAGATAAGAATTTCATTTTTTTTAATGGAATTCCCTGCAATAATTTGATTTTCTTATATATCTTTTTTTTCGATTTGAAATATATACAGGATGAGTCTTAAATAAATGCAAATATTTTCAGGGCTGGTAGATCTCAATAAAAGAAAACATATTTTTCTTTTACCGTTTTCAAATAAGTCAAAATAACCGAGATATTTTATTTTGAAAATAAAAAAAATATTTTTCACTTAAATTTTATGAACCACTGGATATTTTCTAGGTTTTCATTCTTGTAAGTTTAATCTACCACCTATGTTGCAATATTATGAAGTTAATAGGATTTTTAACTGAAAATTTTAAAAATTGCCAAAAAAAAATTCAAAAAATTCTCTCCAAGTGTGAGCTCTTAATTTTAATATCAGTTTTCTATTTTTTCCTTATTACTAGAAAAAAAAATTCAAATCTCGGTGCTATTTGGAACTAAAATATCTCGTCTCACACATTTGTAGCAAATTGAATTCTCTACAAAAAAGGTCTCTTACAATTTTTTACTAAACCTCACCGTTCGAAAGTTTATCAAAAGTTTAATTATTTTAAGGCAGTTTTCTTTTTTCCTGTGAATTTTATAACTCGTTAACAAAAAATAATTATGAAACCCACAACTCATGGTTTTGTAGGAAATTAACTGCCTTACAAAATAGCTTCTTATGATTAGTCGATTAAATTAACCGTTTAAAAGATATTTATCGTCAAACTTCAATGCACAATAATTTTAATAGTTTTTGAATAATAATTCGGACAATTCCAATCCAATTATATCTCAGTTGATAATTAAATAAAAAAAAACTTTTTGATAAAAAATTGATTTTTTTTTCTTCTAAATAAATACTTTTTATATTAAATTAGTCACAAAACGTTATTTACTCGAAATTTAATGAATCATTGACTATAAGTTAGAAAAATGCAACAATTTTTGTTTCGATGTAACCCAAACATAATAACAAAAGTTTAAAATATTTCTTTGTTCGTAGAAACTCAAAGTTGTACAAATTTTCCCGAAACTCATAAAATAAATTGGAATTGTTCGAATTACTATTTATCAAAAACTGTTAAAATTATTGTTCCTTTGAAGTATGACGATGAATATCTTTTAAACGGTTAATTTAATCGACTAATCATAAGAAACCATTTTTATAGAGCAGTGAATTTCCTACCAAACCGTGCGCCTATCATAATAATTTTTGTTAACGAGTTATAAAATTCATAAGAAAAAAGAAATCTGTCTTAAATTAATCAAAGTTCACCCTTTGACAACTTTCGAACGGTAAAGTTTAGAAAAAAAATTGTAAGAGGCCTTTTTTGTAGACAATTAAATTTTCTACAGATATTTGTAAGAAATTACATACAAATATTATGTAGGAACATATGTGAGACGAAATATTATAGTTTATTTTAAATAGTAGATACCGAGATATGAATTTTTATTTCTAATAATAAGGAAAAAATAGAAAAGTGAAAGACGGGGACCTCCCTATTAAAATTAAAAGCTCGTACTTGGAGAGAATTTTTTTTGAGGTGTCTACGAACCTTTTTTCAGAGTATAAAATAAAAAAAAATATATTCGATTTTATTTACCCACCTTACTCTGCGTGGGTGAGCATCAAAATAATACAGAAGCCTTTTAAACTTTTGAAGAGTTAATTTAATACTCTCGAAGTAAGGAATAAGGCTCTATAATAGCCATAAACTTCATAAAAAGCTTGAAAACTTATATAAAGCAAAATTGTGGAAGCGACTACATACTCAAACATCTTAATACTAAATCTGATAATCTGTTTGATCACTCCCAGTCTTTTATCCAATTCCCGAAGTCCCTTCATCGATCCGCGCTGCTGTTACGCCTCAAATCCCCGTATTGCTTACAAGTTTAAACGGTATTAATGCATACTTAACCGGAGCCGGCGACTTAACTTTGTTATACGGTGTTTCGAATAGACGCGGGTCTATGGCTATGGCGGTGTCAGCGGTAACGGCGTTTAATATAATTCAATCGGGCCGATGCATATCTCTCGCTCACACCCAACAGTCAACAGGGGCATTGACGGAGAAAGGTGCATTGTTCAAACTAGGTGAACGAGTTACGTTAGGTAGTTTGACTTGCGGAACGGGTGTGGGTATTAAATAGTGGAAAGGAAATAGATTGGTTTCAATAAAGGGAATTTGGTGTTTAATAGTGTGTTGGAGTAAACAGGAAGACTAATCTTAATTTGCTCTATTTTGCTTTTATCGTTTGTAGGCAACAGAATAGTAAATACATTTGAGAAATATTAAAATAAAGAAATGTCTCTCATAACCCATTGGATTATGTACAGGGCGAGTTAAAGATAAAGTCTATTATCTCAGTTGTTTCGAGGTTTACAAAAAAATGTATACCAAGGACTGGCAAAGGTTAGTCTTGGGTGGAGATTTCCGTATGTAAGAAGAGTACAATGCGATTATAATGTACTCAACAAAGAGAAGACAGTAAAAACGTTGCCAAACGTATGAAATAAACCGAGAAACTGTGCACATCGCTAGAGACGTGGAAGGAGATATAGCAGATTTGTCGCAGTTGACCGGTCGACCCAATCAATACCTCTGTCAGTACTTAAAGTTCTAGGGAAAGGTGTACGTCATGCGTTCAGCTTCACGATTTAATTACGTCTCGTGATACTTAATTTGTTTATTTATTAACGAGTCGTTGTAATTTTCCCTATAGCTTGAATTTTTTTAAGTGCAAGCTAGAAACACTTGCATTTTTGGTAAAAATAAGTGGAATTCAGTGGGTGTTCGATAGTAGTCGCGCTATTAGAACTCTGAATTCAAAAATCGATATCTCGAAATCTATTAGAAATAATAGATTGTAGTTTTTTTAAAAACTTTGTTAATATTTCTGCTGTATTTTCTTTGCAGACAGTATGTGAAAATCTTTATCAATAAAAAAATTACACGATTGCTGAAAATGGTTATGCTCTAAAAGTAAATGGATGGATTGTTTACAGTTTTTGAATGGAAAAAACAACCTTATCGAATTTTACTTATGTAAACATATTGTAAAATATCCGATCTTGAAAATAAAAAAAAGTTTCAATATCTAAAGTGGTTCTTGAGTCATGGCCTGTTATGTGTTAAAAAGTTGAGTTTTTAAATTATCGCGATTACTGACGTTTTCTCGTTATAAAAAGAAATGACACCCTAACGATAAACTTATAATTCCATTTCAGATGCTCAGAAACATGTCTAATGATTTTATCTAGTTATCTCTTGAAAAAAAAGTCTTTTAGAAATAAGCGGTTTGCGATCGTGATTTTATTTTGCTTGATAGGGAAAGGCGTATCGGCAACGCCGCAACAGCACACCGTCGCGCGTCGCGTCGGTCGGTCGCATTTCTCTCACTCCGACTTAATAAGTTCCCTATGCGATTTACTTCCACACATGTAAATGCCGACCCAAAAGTAACAGTTGCCAGCACGGTATATAAAAGTTACAGAGAAGGTTAAGATACACATTTTAAAGTTATTGTAGAGTATACAGGGTGCTTCAAAAAAGTGTGGCGGATATAACATGTTTTTTAAATGCAGCACCGCATTTTTTATTCAATTTTCTTTTTATATATAATGTTAGTTATATATCTAAAATTAATAATTTTGTAATATTTCAATTTGTTTCAACAAATGATATATTTCAGTGTCAGTGATGCCATTGTTTCCGAAGTTGGACAATTAACTTTTGATAGGAGGATTTTATAAAAATATAGAAAAAGATATATATATAAAAAATTTAGTTAGATGCTATAGGGCGTGCAAAATATATTTATGAATTTCAACTACTGAGAATTAAAAAATCGCAATTTTTTTACTAACTTTTCGTCCGTACCTGTATAAAACTACGTGATTTTTTACGTAAAAATGTCTCTTGGTAAAAATCGCTACGAAGAATGGTTCTCAAAATATTTGGAATCAAAATTATCAATACCTGTCATCACTGGCATAAATTAAACATGTTGATTAAATAGGTATTAGACTGAAATCATAAATTTGAAATGATTTTGTGTCAAAAGTTTAACAGAAACTATTTTATCATAATTTTTTCGCAGAAAATTTATTATAATTCCCTAATTTATCATTTGAGTCAAATAACCAGTTATAAAACTATAAATTCAACAGTTCAAACACATGTAGGTGGAACCCCCTACAAATAGTAATCATATTGACAGCAAAATCAAATTTCTCATGTCAAAAAACACCCAGGCACCAATTTCCATCCAAATATTGACGTTACTTCAGAAATTATTTGAAAAAAATCGAAATATAAATGAAACTTCTGCACCCTGTATTTTCGAAATTAAGCAATTTAGTAGATACATTTATACAAACTTTTTATCTGCAAAATATGCTGCCTAAGTTTCCGAAATATAGTTCGGACCACCCTGTATAATTCAAACAGTAATCCACCTCTCCCTTAAATCAGGTATCGATTATAGGGTATAACAATATAATTTGACTCTATTGAATTATATTAAACACCGTTCTCTCCAACACCCCCATGGCTATAAACCACCAATTCATAACACTGCATAACAATGCTAAGATACCCGGCTTCAGTTAAGTATGCATTAATACCATTTAAACTTGTAAGTAAGGAGGAGATTTGGGGCATAACAGTAGCGCAATTTGGCGAAGGGTCTTACAAAACGAAAGAGGCAACTGTGGAAAGGGCAAATAAAGGAGGAAGCGAAGTAAAGGGGAATCACCGGCGTCTTGTTCTGCCAGAAGTCGGTCCAGGAGCGAAATTATCGAAACAGACGACAGATGGCAGCGAGATATCTGAGAAAGGAGAAGAATACGAGCTAGAGAAACACGGAAATTTGGAATAGAGTCGGGCAGGTTAGGAAAAAGTGGCGTCGCTGCGCTGGCTCGGAATAGATTAAATTCCTTGAATTTTTTAGAAGAAGAATCTTGGAAAAAAATCTATAAAACGCGAGAACTACGTTTGGGTGGAATGTTTTAAATATTTTCAATTTAATTTTGTAATATTACACTGATTACAAAAAAATTCTGGCAGTTTTGCCACTGTAATAAAATCTACAAAATAAAATTGTATATTGTTTCATTAGGTACATTACAGGAACACACACATTTCGACCGAAGAAAACATATCACCTAAATTGATAGTTGGTAAATTGGTTTTACTACTAAAAAGCTACAGTATATAATATTTATAAAAATAATAATTGTACAGGGTAGGTCAAATTCGACGCTTTTAAATGCAAACACCTTTTTCTATAGGAGATAGATAAAAACTAATATCAGTGTCTGGAGCTCAATTTTTGTCAAAAACATGATGGTGAAAACCGCATATCGATATCTGTTACCGTTTCGGAGTTACGAGGTATTTTTCAAAAATATGCATTTTTAACAAATCGCTGTAACTTTTTTGCTATGGAAAATTTTGTATTTTTATGAAAACATTTCCAAAGCACCTTTTTACGTAGAATTTAATGGTTCAAGTATAATTTCTTTTAAATTAATAATTTAAGAATTATCAACAGAAAATTTGATTTTTTATATGGGACACCCTGTATATTTTTAATTTATTGAAAAGAATTTAAAATTACCTTTCAAAAAATATAACACACTTGATATTTCGCTCGATTCCTCTTCGAGATATAGAGTATATAAAAATTCGCCCGCTGTAAATAAGTAGGCTTTAAACGGCACCGGCTGTAATGCAAAAAAGTTCTGGCTGTATCAATTAAAACGAAAATAATATTAAAATATATTTAACCAACAATAATATATTTTAAATAACAATTTAAAATATATTTAACCAACATCAACACATTTAAACTATATCTAATAACAATAAAAATAAATAGCAAACCAAGACATGATATTTTGCTACAGGCGTTCGACATATCGACCGTCTTCTGTTATGGACAGACGGGGTAGTTTTTGAACATTTCTCGCGGAATTCATTAACTCAGTGAGGGTAAAAGATACCCTATCAGAACTGCTAAGTATTTCTAATTATTGTCTAGATTATACGGAAGAATAAGGAACATTTATTCTTCTGCAAATATATCCATAGGATTAGATCCATGGGCATTAAGTCAGGCGGCTTCGACGGCCAACGGCTGGGATCTTGGTTAGCTATTCAATTATTCTTGAAATTAGCTGCAAAAAATTTGCTGATAACTTCAGCGTTCAGAGGCGGTGCGTCGTCTTGCCGGAAAAATATGTTTTCCAGTTCCATTAAGGGCATATCATCAATAAGGGGTCCAAAGCCTAGTAGTTAAAAGTGGCGAACTTTTAAAACTTCTGTATTTGGAAGGGGATTATAACAAAATATCAAGTGTGCTATATTTTTGGAAAGGTAATTTTAAATTCTTTTCAGTTAATTAAAAATATAGAGGGTGTCCCAAATAAAAAAATCAATTTTCCTGTTGATAACTCTTAAATTATTAATTTTAAAAAAATTAAAGTTACCATTAAATTCTACGTAAAAAGGTGCTTTGGAAATGTTTTCATAGAAATACAAAATTTTCCATAGCAAAAAGTTACAACGATTTGTTAAAATGACATTTTTGAAAAACTCCCCGTAACTCCGAAACGGTAACAGATATTGATGTGCGGTTTTCACCATCATGTTTTTGAAGAAAATTGAGCTCCAGACACCGATATTAGTTTTCGTCTACCTCCTATAGAAAAGGGTGTTTCCATTTAAAAGCGTCGAATTTTACCCACCCTGTACATTTTGTAAATAAATCTAAACAAAACGAACGAAATCATATATTAATAACTAAATACCTTTAAAATATTTGTTTTCACACTGCTTAAGAACATTTATAGTTGTCTTTTATAGGTGTTGTTCAATAATGCGATCTGACCAAAGTTTTGTCTAATATACCACATTTTATAACTTAAATTATTCGAATGAATTGAATGGAATAAAAATAATAACTAGTATAATTTTAGATAATATGATACGCATATTTTTAACATAACTTATTTAAGACTCACCCTGTATAGTTCTGGTTAATTATGTTTATATGATAATGTATGAAAAGAAATTTACGAGAATTTTAATGTGAAAATAACTAGTATAAATAAACTCTTTTTTACACTTCAAGCTATCCGATTATAATACTAAAAATGTATTGTTTAAAATTATACATAATATATTATTTTTCGTACCTATACAGGGTGAGTTTTAAAAAAGGGCAAATATTTTCAGGGCTGATAAATCTCGATAAAAGAAACATATTTTCTCTTTATCGTTTTTCAATTAAGACCAAAATAATGGAGTTATTTTACTTACTAAATTTCCAAAAATAATGTTAAAATTTTGAGAACCACTGGATCATTTCTTGTAAATTTATTCGACTACTTATGTTGCCATATAATCAAGAAACTATGTTTTTAACTAAAACTAAAAAAAAATCAAAAATGTTTTCAAAATTTCAAATTTTCAATTTTTTTGCAAAAACTTATAATCGATGTCTCTGGGGTCGATAAATATTTAAATTTACTTAAGACTCACCTTGTATAAATGTAGGTATTTCAAAATCGTTTATGTATATATCAAATGTATTTTTTTATTTTCAAAAAGTAACGAAAATAATGTAACCTTTCCAAAGTTCTAAAAGTTTTTTTTCAAGACAAACTTAAATTTCTTTTTATACAAACTTCTCTTCAAAAGTTATAACAAAATGTTTAGTCTGGTATTCAAGTCCATTATTCCTTGATGTTTTAACTCAGTTTTCATTCCCCTTAATTTGAAAAAGAAACATTTTTTTCATGTGGGCGGTAATCCAAAAAAAC
The DNA here is from genome assembly GCF_002938485.1 of Sitophilus oryzae. Lineage (NCBI taxonomy): Eukaryota > Metazoa > Arthropoda > Insecta > Coleoptera > Curculionidae > Sitophilus > Sitophilus oryzae. Next base: position 270,146 of record NW_022146490.1, read on the forward strand.
TTGCTAATTATTTAATTTAACTTCTCCAAACAACAAAGTTTAAATACTTGGAATATTAAAAGTTTATAAGATTCTTTTTTAAGGGTTTCTTTAGCAGTATCATTAAAATTTAATTTTGTATTGTCTCACAAGGTATATAATTTAATTTAAAACGTCACCAAAGTATTAATTTTTTACGACGTGATTGACAATATAAAAAGTCATTTAACGCCTAGGCATAAAAGTAAAGCACTTTACGCCTCAGCCATAAAAATACGAAAATATATTATTAAACTGACATTCAGTGACAAATTCACCAAGTGTATGTTGCTCGATATATAATTACTAACAAAGTATTACTTTTTATATTATTTGCGACGTATTAAATTTTTGTTTATAATTAATTTAATTCTGAGTTTATGCTTAAAAAATTAAAAAAAAATAGAAAATTTGACCACCCTGTATCTGAAAAGTTCATAATACACAAATTTCTTTTTTTATTTCTCAATTACTTTCTAAATTAGTTTCTACTACCTACTAATGAAAAGCAGATAATAAAAAGAGAAAAATTAGGAAAATAACATATAATTTCGTCTGTCGTAGCCCTAATGATTGAGTATCGATATAGAAAAGAGTGGCTTATTTTTTATGCATTAAGTAATCACGAACATGTCATAAAATCTCGAGGCAAACATTGAAGTTTTCCGAAGGCTGTAATTCCTCGCGTGATACTTATAATAACGAAAACTCAATAACCTTTTCAAAGTTTTATCATACTTCCAGAACGTTTGCATAGCTAATTAACGGAAATTTTTGATTTCCACTGTTGTTTCAAATGCTTTATTGGTTTTACCGCACTTTAAGCAATTACTGGAAAAATAGTTTTAATGTTCGTTGTTTTATTACAAATTGTAATTATTATTGATTTGATTAGCCTCTAAATTAACCAGATTAACGTTTTGTTTATTATTTTTGTGTATACAGGGTGTTTCAAAACCCCCTGCCTTTTTATTTTTACCAGTGTTATAGTGTTTTATATAACTTTTATTTTATTTCTTTCTAGGTCGACCAATATCGTGGGCTATGCTGGCGCCATCTATAACACCTAAACGGACTCATAATGGACCCAACAATCCTGGTTTAAGAATTTATAAATTTGACAAAGACACCGGACAAGTAAGCCTTTTTTATAATATAGCTACGAGCCCTAAAAACTATATGTTGGGACAAGGTCATATTATGGAATTATTGCCCTGGTTTTCCAAAATGACTGAAAAATATATGTTTAATTTTTTAAATATAATCATAGCCATATATCCTAAACAACTTGACAATATTTTTATGAATTTGTAAATCAATCCATATTTACAGTAGCGGATTTTGTTCATAAAAGGACAAATTTGCTGACAACTAAATCTTGGGACGAATTTGGAAAGTATTTTTAAATAATTAATATCATCATAGGCGGCTTTGCTATAAACTTCACAAATGTCGCAAACTGTTTACTTCAGCATTGACAGCTTGTAAGTGACTCGATACTTTGAGTAGTGATATTTACTGTAAGAAATTTTAATTTTCTTAATTTTCAATTTTGTTAATTTAATCCAAAGTAATGGTCCGTGGAAAACCTACAAATCAAAAACTACGCGAAATTATCATTCGTCAATACAGTACGGGAAAAACAATTCGAAAATTTTCTGATGATTTCTGAAGTATTCCAAAAACCACGGTCTTTAATATAATAAAAAAAATACGGCGAATCTGCCAACGTAGACGTTAGAGGTAAAAGTTCGGGAAGGCCAAAAGTTGTATCTCAGAGAGATTTACGAAATTTAGTAAAAATTTGCAAGTCTGCGAGAGGAAGTACTCATCGCGAAATAACATTTAAATGGAATACTGTAACTGGTTTAAATATATCAAGAGAATGTTGCCGAAAATATATCCACAAATGCGGTCTGGGGTTTTACAAGGTAAACTTTATTTTGTGTGGATAATCAATTACCTGAAGATTATTGATACAAATTCATATTTAGGCCAAAGAAAAACCGCTACTAATAGAAATTCAAAAGAAAAATCGCTACACTTGGGCAAAATCTAAATTATCGTGGACACAAAATGATTGGAATAAGGTCATATTTAGCAATGAGTCTAAATTTGATGTTTACGATGGAGATCATCGAAAACGAATAATACGAAATAAAGCAGAAGCCTTTCATAAAGATTGCTTAAAGAGGGTTGTTAAATTTCCTAAGGAGATTATGGTTTGGGGTTGCGTGTCAGGAAGAGGTTTGCACAAATTAAATTTTATAGATGGCACTGTTAACGCCTAAAAATATCAACATATTCTTGAGACCTCACTTTTGCCTAGTGCTCAAGAATTGTTTCCAAACGAAGACTATATTTTCCAACAAGATGGAGCATCGTGCCGTTCAGCAAGATCAACTAAGAATTGGTTTGGTAATAATAATATAAAAGTTCTATCCCATCCTTCAAGTAGTCCGGACCTCAATGTTGTAGAAACTGGGTGGCATAAAATGAAGCAATATTTAAGAAACCACCCTCAACGAACAATTTTTGATTTGCGGATAAAACTGCAGAAAATTTGGGATAATTTTTCTCCTGAAATGTGCCAATCTTTGGTAAATACAATGCCATTAAGAGTTCAGGCAGTTGTTAAGGCGAAAGTTGTTTTAACTCCGTATTAAACAAATTTCTTGTTGTGCTGTCCCAATATATAAAGTTATAAAAATATAGTAAAATTGTCTAGATCATATTGTAATGTTTGAATTTAGAATAATAAACAAAATAAATTGAGTCGTTTTAACAAATTACTATTTTTATTGCAAAAAAAGACCTTGTCCCAACATATAGCTGTTAGGGCTCATATAAGGAAAATAAAATATAATAATTGTCACTATACTTATATACTTACGTCCCTAATATTAGATACTTGGTAGTCTACAGGCTGTTATCTTAACTTTGGATTAAATGAATTTATATGGTAATAAACTTTCTTCCATTTGTATATGCTTTTCCTAATTGGAAACCGGAAATACTGACAAGATCTATAATTAAAGAGACGCAAATGATAGAATATACTTAAATAATCCTGACATAAACCTATCATTATACAAAGAGTCATTAATATGTGTGCCTGTCTCCCAGGTTACAGCCTAAAGCAGGAAAATCAAATCACACTCCCCTTCATTTAAATAATTATTTTCCTTGGCAGAAACAACAATATCCCCAAAAAAATAATTATTAAAGTTCGGTAAAAGCTAAAATGATTAAAGTTACAATACAATTATTAAAATTTACATTTATGGCATTTATATACAAATATGGCAATATCATACACAATACAATTGTATCCAAAACACACATAAGGTGATTAAAAAATACTCAATTATTTAAAAAGATCGGTTTTATCTAAACAGTATGAAATATGACATTGTACAGATCATACCAAATAAACTTTTAGTCTCGTGATTAAGCTTGACCGGCACAGCACTTTTACATATTTTGTTTTAATCAAAATATTTTAGGAAATAATAATATATTAATTATAAATATCACTTACAGGACATACAGGGCCATTACTACCGCTTTCCCGTTCAAAATATTCTAATACGGTTGCTTAAATGAGTTTTTTACAACGGCTATTAAGCTGCTGCGGCATCTTGTACACTTCGCACTAAAAGCGGTTTTAAAGAGAACAATGTTCGACTGCAAGATCTACTAGTAAAAAGTATCACAACACAATTCATTTAAATCAAAAACTCATAATACAAAACTAAGGTCAGGAAGTAAATAAATACATGTGGCAACTTGACATTTTTTACAGCGGAGCTACCACCTAAATCGCCAGCGGGAAATTTAAATTCCAGTTAGTCAGCCCGGCGCCGAATATATCGATGGTTGGCAACAATAAATTTAAAAATCGCATCCTCGATGACGCAACTAAAACTTAAACTGGTATCGCTTATACTACTACTCTGTGCAATTAAAGGTACATTCAGGCTGCGAGCGTCGAACGTCGCGTCGCGTTTGCGTCGCGTCCGCCCCATTGAACTCGAACCCCGACGCTCAGCAGACGCTAGCGCAACGCCAAACGCGACGCTGTCTGCCTGAACGGTCTAATTTAAGTGAATTGATTCCATTTGGACACGCGGACGCGACGCTCGATGCTCTCAGCCTGAATGTACCTTAACTTTTACAGTATTCGTTTCAAAATTCTGGACTTGGCTCCTTTGCTGACTAGTCCATACACATTTCACTCATACAGTAACAGTTGTGATTTATCGGACTTATAACGTGAACATCTATTAAATTATATCATTATTATATTATAAAGATGTATTTTATGTAACTCGTATAGAACACCAAGCATTTTCAAGTTTCCTTAAACAGGAAATTAGTTTATCTCGTTCCCTTCGCTTGTGTTTCTCACTTTCCAGATAACAGCACTGTTCCTGTGCGAGTGTTTGTGTTGCACGTGTGTATAGAATCTAAATATTGTACCGAAGTGGGTTTATAGGTGGGGAAATCCGTTCTAAGCGGCACTGTTAAGCGCGATAACCCGAAGAGATGCTTCCTCCGTTATTATTAAAGGCAGTTAGCTTAAGTTTGAATTGGAAATGGCTTAAATGCGAAAACGGAATAAGATTTTGGCACGACGTTCTGGCGGAAACAGCACAACATACGGAGAATAACAGTTATTTTATTGTAACTTTGTCGAGCATAATATTTGGTTGGCAAATTGAAATGAAACATTCTGTTTAATAGTTAGTCAAAAATAGCAATATTTATGTAAAGTTTTCTATGCAAAATTCATGTTTCAAACATTAATTTTAAAATGTCATTGTATGCGATATTCACGAATTTAACTTGATTCATATACGAATTTAACTTAACAACCTATGAATAAATAAATTAAGGAAGGAGCATATCAAAAAACTTAGATCCACTGCGGTGGGACTCAAATATGGCCGACTAAAATTCCGGTTTATCAGTGCCGTTCTAATTTTATTTAAAAAGTGTAAAACTATGAGGTAGGGTAGATTTGGGGGAGACTCAATAATTTGTTGTTTTATTTTACGGTTGGTAGTTATTAAAATTGTTATAAAAATATATAATTCTAATAAAAATAGATAGATTATGATAATTATCTATTAACACAAACATCCGATACACAGTAGATCTGAAGCAGGTAAGTCAAATTGACGTAACTAAATTCTTTGACATCTAATCTTTGACAAGTAGTAAATAAAAGCAAAAATGCAAGAAAAAATATATAATTAGTTAATTTAAGTGAATTTCATGAATGATAGGTTTAATACAAGTATGTATATTATATAGTCACTTACTAGCCAAAAATTATTCCATCATTTCACTCGATTTTTGACCGAGATCTACCGCACGCTACACAACTAACTATTTTACAGTCTTTCTCGATAAATCGCAATAGTTTCACTATTAATATAAGTTCTGCCACAATCTTCATCTAGATTTATTACCTTTACACAAGTATCAGTAGTAGAATAAATAATAAATAACATAAAATAAGCTCAGTAAAGACTGACAAATCCACAAAATTTCAAATCAAATTCAAATGTCAAAACTGTCAAGGATCCCCACCCTAGAGTCCTTTTTCCGCCCACCGTACATGAGTATATGGATATAGTCTATAAAATGAATAACTTTGAATTTTAACCCTTATTTTTTACCAACATGGCAAATATAAAATCCCTCTGTCAAAAAAGTTACTGATATTCTTTAAATTGAGTGCCTGAACGAATCAGATAAGTATAGGATATCTCTTTTTACTTTCGTGAAATAGAAAAAGAAAATAATAAAACAAGTGACAGTTCTTCCTCTTCTTGCAAAAATCAACACTACAACGTCACATAATTGTCAAAAGTAAAATGTCATCAGCTTTTGACATTTCTAAATATCAGACCAATGCCATCTCTAATAGAACAGCCTCGGAGCGAGATTTATGACGTCACGCTAGTTAGATACTACGGATTAATAAATATGTTGTAGAATTCATGGAAAACATAATTATTCCTCGTATTTTTGGTTATACTAAAACGTTTTTTTACCAAAAAAAAATAATGAAAAACCAAATGAAAACTTAAAAAGCGTTTTTCCCGAACCTAAATCCCAAGAAAATCAAAAATTTTAGAATAATTTTACATATAAAATGACAGCGATCTTTATTTCATAGCCATCGCTGACGCCTTTTTTTGTATGATATTGTATTATTTGCAAATATAATTTTTCGAACATTGATACTTGCAAAATATACATATAAAGTTTGTGAATGCAAATAATAATACATCACTCTTAGTAGATATTGAATGTTTTTTGTTAAATTAGATCGATTTTCGAATCCTAAAATTTAAAATATATTTTACATTTTACCCATTATCTTATCTACCTATTCATTATTTGTATATTGTAAAACATTTGCTGCATTTGTATGGTTCATAGTTTATTTGCCAAAGTATTTATTACTGTAAATAGGTATATATATATATTGTATTTATTAACTGTATATTATGTATATATTTCATGTAAACTATATCATTTTTAAATACAAACGAAAAATACGAGGAATTATTATGTTGTAGAATTACCATAGTATATCCATAGTATCTAACTAGCGTGACATCATAATTCTCGCTCCAAGGCTGGTCTATTAGAGACGGCATTCCGTCAGCATGGCCGCAAGTTGCTAACCTAATAAAATTAACACTAGAAAAGCCCGCGGGAACTGTCAAATTTAAAGCTATTCGTTTTACAAACAATAGCATTATACTCCTTCCTTAATCTCAAGAATTTAAAAATATATCTTTTTACAGAGTGAGTCTTCAATAAATGGAAATATTTTCAGGGCTGGTAGATCTCGATAAAAGAAACGTATTTTCCCTTTACTGTTTTACAAATAAATCTAAAATAACCGAGATATTCTACTTTGAAAAATTCCAAAAAAAATATTTTGTTAAAATTTTGAGAACCACTGGACCTTTTCTGGATTTTCTTACTTGTAAATTTGCAACTAAAAACTAAAAAACTTTCCAAATTTTTTTTTTCAAAAAATTCCAAATTTTCATTTTTTTTCGCAAAAAAAACTCATAATCTTGTTTCTGTGGTCGAAATATACTACCCCTAAAAATATATGCACTTATTTAAGACTCACCCTGTATAAATTAAAAATCTTCTCTCTAGCACAAAAATTTCATTCACTATCCTAGCACAAAAACCGAGAATATATATAAAACTAAGAGTACAATGCGCCGTAATGACGTAAAACTTTTTAAAACCCATTTATTATTATTTTCTTTTATTTCCCAGTTGTTATGCGGTACTTTACATGAAATATGAGTTCTGCGAAGATAGCTCTTTAGTCATTTTAAACAAATGTTTTTAGGGAAGATTTATTCTTCTAATGGTACGCAAAAAGCTTTTACCGCCTCGGGGAAAACACGTACGTGTGCATATATGAATGTATTGGTATTTTAATAACGGTTTATTTGCTGGTTAATGCGAAAATAATATAGTTTAGAAATTTAAAAATTATTACTCAAGAATACTTTCAATGTACTACTACTATACCCTAAATATCTGCAAAACCGTTAAAATGTCAGAATTCAAATACAAAATAGACTTATTTATTTATTCAATCTGAAAAACAAGAAAACATATTTTTATTTCAGCAAATGTGACATCGAATTTTGAAGACCCTGTTTAATTTACGATTGCGATATTCATAATAGAGTAAGTAAAGGGCAACTGTAGTAAACACGGAGCGTTGTTTTCAATTCATAACGTCAATTTGTATTCTTATTTTTTGAAAGAATGCTGCGAAATATATTATTATTTATTAATATTTTTATCCCAAACAAGGTCTGCTGGTAAACATTTTTAAGCTTCAAATACCACAACACAATTATTCATTTAAACCAAAAACTCGTAATACAAAACTAAAGTATCAAAACGAATGACAATGTCAGGAAATAAATACATAAATGTGGCAACTCGACATTTTTTACAGCAGAGCTATCACCTGAATCCCCCGCGCGAAATTTAAATTCCAGTTAGTCAGCCCGGCGCCGAATATGTCAATGGTTGGCAACAATGAATTTAAAAATTGCGCTCTCGATTACGTCACTAAAAGTTTAATTATAGCATCAAATATATAAATGTTTTTTTTTTCGAAAAATTATATATAATAGCTCTAAAAGCCTAAAAGGATCATGGCTTGATCGGTTATCTTTCTCCATTTGTTTCTGTCTTTCGCCTTTATTCTCCACCCATCCACTCTTATCCTTCTCAAGTTCTCTTCTACATCCTTTTTCCATCTGATTCTAGGTCTACCCTTCCTTCTCTTTCCACCACTATTTCACGTTTCATTATCATACTAGGAATTCTTGCTTCAGTCATTCTTTCAATGTGTCCCAGCCATCTCAGTCTTTGTGCTCTTGCTACTCCCGTTATACTCGGTGCCCGATATAGTTACTTTAATTCTTCATTTATTCTTCTGGTCCATATGTTATCTTCTTTCCTCCAAAAATCTTTCTCGGTATTTTTCTTTCCCAAATCTCCAGCCTCGAACTTTCCGTTGCATTGAACCTCTACGTTTCACATGCATACAGCACTATTGGTCGTATCATTGTTTGGTACATTCTGATTTTTAAACTTCTAGAAATGTTCTTACTCTTAATAATTTTCTGTAGTGCGCTGACACATCTATTTCCTGCCATTTCTTTTCCATAACAAGGGGCCGTCCTCTGCCGGAAACACTGTGACCTGTGAAGCCTATTGTGTTTGTCCCCCTTCTATATCTGCACCCATTCTCCTATCCATGTGCCCTGCACTAGCTTATGCAGATCTTTGATATGATGGGAGCATAGTTCCTCCGGTTCTAGCCTAGCTTTCCCAAATAAAGAGTGTAGCTTGCGATCCAGAGCCTCGCAATGACATATTATGTGCTCCGGTGCTTCAGGATCTTTATCGCAGAGTCTGCAGCAAAGACTTCCTTGATACAGGTTGAGCTTATTCAGATAACACTTGACAGCTATGTGTCCTGTCAAGAGGCCTGTTGTAATCCGCACTTTATTCCTGCTAAGGATTAGCAGTTCTTTTGCGGTTTTAGAGCTAGCTCCTTGGATAAAAGCCTTGCTGTGCCTGTGCCCCTGTCTGTTTCTCCAGTGGACATTGTGCTTGTCCTTGATCCAGAGTTTTAGTGGACTACGGGCCATACATTTGGGTATTCCCAGTACTGGCTCTGGACCAAGATAGGATGCCGATGATCCCTGCCTAGCTAGCTCATCGGCTTTTTCGTTGCCTTGGATGCCGCTGTGGCCCGGCACCCAGAATAATTTAATTCGGTTCCTTCGTGCCAGAGCTCCCAGTTCACCCAGGCATTCCCAGACGAGTCTCGACGATACCTTTGGGTTCACAAGCGCCCCAAGTGCCGCCTGACTGTCTGAGCATATATTGATGAGCTTACCTGAATAAGCTCTTCTATTGTTTTCTCTTGCACATTGTAGAATGGTTAAGATTTCTGTCTGGAATACGGTTGAGTGTTTACCCAAGGAAAAGGATAAGCTTGCCCTTGGTCTTTCCCCAAATACTCCAGCTCCTGTTCCTTCAGCGGTCTTTGACCCGTCTGTATACCAGGTTAGTCCCTTAGGTTAGTCCATCCTGAAGGAATGTTATATCTGTCCACATTCCTCGATCCATTTTGTTCACCTCGAATGGTTTGTGGTAGTAATAAAGAGGGGTCATTTGGTCCGATCTCATTTGGAGTAGAGATCCTCCGATAGAATCTCCCATCTTTAAGTGTCCTGTTTCTGTCCTATTTCCCGGAGACAAGACACTTTGTTGCGATAGAGTCCCATTCTTGCCTCCGCCTGGATCACTATGTGAAGAGGCGGAAGGTCCAGAAGCGCCTCCATTGATGCAGTGGGCGTTGATTTCATTGCCCCTGTTATGCTCAAACAAGCAAGTCTTTGCACCTTACTAAGGCTGAGCATTGTTGTTTGTTGCATTACCCTAGGCCACCATAACAAGGATGCATATGTTACTGAAGGCCTCACCACTCCAGTGTATCCCCCATCTGTGGTCTGAGGCCCCAGATTTTTCCATGAGGTCGTCTGACTACGGCTAGTGTAGTCACCGCCCTCCTTGTGACATTTTCTAAATGTCGGTTCCAGGTCAGTTTGGTATCCAGCATGATTCCTAGATACTTGACCTCCCCCGAGAGAGGAATCTCATCACCGCAGAGTCTTAGAGGTCCTAGTCACTCCAAAATTCTTTGTTTGGTGAAGGGGATTATTACGGTCTTTGTAGGACTGATATTTAGTCCCTCCCGTGTCACCCATGATTCCACAATCTTCAGGGCCCTTTGCATTCGCTCCCTTACTGTTGTGTTAAACTTACCTCTGACTAACACGACCAAATCGTCTGCGTATCCCAGAGTGCTGAAACCAGCCCTGTTGAGACTATCAAGCAGTCCGTCCATAACGAGATTTCACAGCAGAGGGGAGAGAACTCCACCCTGCGGGCATCCTCCCGCCACCCGGACTGCAACAGTCTAATTTAGTAGGGTGATATATGCCACTCGACTTTTGAGCATGCAGTCTATCCACCTGCAGCAGGTCTCCTCTAATCCGAGGTTCCTTGTAGCTCTCATCAGTGACTGAAATGAATTTCCTGCGATTGTTCTTGCCATAATTTCTTGAGTTACATTTGGATTCCTTAGAAACAGCGCTCCTAGATGTGTGAATGTACTTCCTCAAACTGTTATCGTTTACCTCTCTCAGAATTCATTTGTAGATATCTTCCCTTCTCAAAATCTCTATCTGACCACTCCATAAATTTCGTTTTCTTCTCATTAAACACTAAGCCTACTTTTTGCGCTTGATTTTCTAGGCTTTTGGTCACCGATATCAGCTCTTTCCGATCTCTGGCTAAGATAACTAAATCATCGGCAAAGGCTAAGCATTGGTGTCTTTTTGTATACAGAAGGCCCTCTCTGTTGATTCCCGCATCTTTTATAACTGTTTCTAATACTACACTAAACACTACTGGACACAGTGGATCCCGCTGTCTTAATCCGTCCCTAATTATAAATTTTTCCGTTGTTTTCTTGTTTACTTTGACTTCATTAAATTACTTACTTCGAAAAATTACTTTTCGAAAAATATCTTTTACGCCACTACATTATTTTTTCCTACCACAGAGCTTATTATATCATATTTTTTATCTGTCAATTTAAGCAATATAATTTTTTGATTGTTCCAGGTTTTCGACTACACCCAGTACTATTTGGACCTCTCCTCCGCTAATTATAACAGGAAAGCGGATTGGGTAGTCGAATATAACTTTAGCACTTACTACGGAATTAATGACATAACTCCTTTGAATTTGCATACTCTGGCAGACAAGTTTACACAAGAGGCAACTACTGACAACGGCGTTTTTAACAAGTAAGTCCGAACATTCAGACGGCTAATGGCTGGCATTTACCATTTTAATTATATTAACTGTCTGACACGTTTAATCTCGAGCGTTCTCCTCTAACGTTATAAGGATTATCTAGGTACACTTTGTTGCACCGGACGTAGTCTCTGCGTTCATTATTGAATACCATTCTGTTAAAGTTACTGCTCGTAATCTTTATGTATACCATATGTTTTCATAACTTACCAAACTAATTTTAAATTTAGAGACAAATAATACAGGGTGGCGCCTCTTACACGACGCGGAGGCTCCAAAGAGAACGGGAGTTTATATCGAAATTAAATATTTGGGAGCATACATATGTAAGTAAATTAAAAGCATTCTATAAAAAATATATAGAGTTCTACAGGAGCGCCCCCAAAAAAAGTTACGCATCAAAGTTGGGTTTTTTGTAATGGAACACCCTATATATTAATTGATTTTCGGATTCAAGGAAAAAAATAAAGGTGAGTTTCATTTAAGAAGCATATGCCTAAATTGTAAGGATTTTGACATATTTCACATTTTGTGAGAATAAAGAATAAATTTTAATAACAGCTACCTAAATTGTAATTTACCCTGTATAGCCTGATATTGAATTACAATAACCATTATATGTTAAACCAAAGCAAAATTTAACCGGAAAAGTTATACAGATATACAACTATAATATATACTGATACAACTATAATATATACTGGGTGTTTCATTTAAAATAAAAGAGTAATTTGCTTTTAAGGGTGACCAATGTTTAATATTAATTTTGTCTCACCATGTATAACTTTTTGGACCAATTTTTAATTTGATTTAAGGCACAATCGTTAATTTAGCTACATATTGGGCTATGCTAGGTAAATTCAAATTTAAGTAACTTTTATCGAAATTTAAAAATTGTTCTTCGTCTTTAGAAAATGTTAAATATGTAAAAAATCTTACATTTTACTCATATGCTCCTCTAATGACGCTCACCTTTATTTTTCACCTAGAATCCGAAAATCAATTAATATATAGAGTGTTCCATTACAAAAAACACAACTTGGATGTGTAAATTTTAAAGGGGATACCCTGTAGTAACTCTCCATATTTTTAAAAAATATTCTAAATTAACCTACATATACTCACAAAATTTCATTTCAACACAAACTGTCGTTTTCCTTGGAGCCTCCGCGTCGTACCCTGTACAATATGATTGTAAAAATGGCGTCAAACACGGCGGATATAAACTATACCTATCTGTATTTCCTGTTTTTACAAGTTGAAATAATGCATTTTTTTCTGTGTTATATATATTTTTTTTCATATTTAAAAAAATTACAAAGGGACACACAATTATCAATAATAGTTTTTAATAATTATGCACCAATTTCCACACTTTTGTTGGGAAAATTATGATCAAATAATTAATAATAATCGTTAATAAAACGGTGAACACTAAATTGCGTATAATAAATTGTCTGCCTGGACTATTAAATTTTAATTAATAACAACTCGAAATATCATCGCTATCAAATAAATTTCGTAAAATGGATCTATGACTTTTTATGCCACTCTTTATTCGTTTCACTCTGACATTTCACCAGTAATGACAAACTGAATCATTTATACATGCCTGCCGAATCAATAAAAACAATTTATTACATTTTTTGTACATATATTTTTTTCCTTTATTATTACCTCTTATTGTTGACCGATAGAAATAAGGAGTTATGTATTTACTAACGGTTTCAAAATATTTATAATAGTTAGTTGTTATTTTTCTATTAAGCTCATTCTTCAAAACATTTTTGCTTATAAAGTTCGTAAAATAAAAATAAATAAACTATTATTAGAAATCGTATTTTGCCGGTAAAACAGAAAACTAAAAAGTTATTTTTTGTAAAATGTCACTGGCGTTAGAATCCAATCCGGAAAACAGTTCACATACACAGTGAATTTTTACTAATAATACCTTTGAATAAGAAGACTAAGGAAGGAGCATATCAAAAATCTTAGGTCCACCGCGATGGGCCTCAAATATGGCCGACTTAAATTCCGGTTTATCAGTGCCGGTCTAATTTTATTTAAAAAATGTAAAACTATGATGTAGGGTAGACGTGGGGTAGACTCAATAATTTGTTAGTTTATTTTACGTTGTGAATAAATGTTGGTAGTTATTAAAATTGTTATAAAAATATAAAATTCTAATAAAAATAGATAAGTTATAATAATTATTTATAACCATAAACATTCGATACGCTCTGAAGCAGGTAAGTCAAATTGACGTATCTAAATTCTTTGACATCTAATCTTTGACAAGTAGTAAATAAAAGCAAAAATGCAAGAAAAATATATAATTAGTTAATTTAAGTGAATTTCATAAATGATCGGTTTACTACACGTACGTATATTATATAGTCACTTACTAGCGAAAAGTTGTTTGTTCCATTATTTTACTCGATTTTTGCCGAGATCTACCACACGCTACACAACCAACTATTTTAGAGTCTTTTTCGATAAATCGCGATAGTGTCACTGTTAATTTAAGTTCTGCTACAATTTCCATCTAGATTTACTACCTTTATACAACTATCAGTAGTAGAATAAATAATAAATAACATAAACTAAACTCCGTAAAGACTGACAAATCCACAAAATTTCAAATCAAATTCAATGTGTCAAATGAATCGTCAAACAGAACTGTCAAGGATTCCCACCCTAGAGTCCTTTTTCCGCCCACCACGCATGAATATATGGATAGCATTATGCTCCTTAGTCTTCTTATTCAATTTAATAAACACATTTTCCTAACCAAACAAACATTCTTAATGTCAGAGTATATTGCAATATTGCCTATCGTAGTCTGAAATAAAAAAGAATAAAACAAATTAAGAAAAGCTGTTGACAGTGTTTAAGCATAACTATAGAATCTGTATAAGGAGCTAGGGAAGATTTGGACAGAAAAAATGACTAAAATATAATTTACCTTTGAATTAAAAAACGACAACTCTCAAGTCTCACTGTTAGGCAGACTTTATTTCGAGAACGCTGTTTCTATTCTGGGTGCGTCTCCAAAGTGGCTCACCCCTATAACTTTTTTATTTTTTCAGATAAAAAAACTAGATTTGATACATTAGTATATGATATAAATTAGGATTAATTGACGTAATTCAATTATATTTCAATCTAGCAGTGTTAAAAACACACACTAATTTTTAATCAAGGAGTCTTGGAAAAATAGATGTGATCGTCGATAATTTTTTTCGTGTCTTGTCCTGGCCGGTTAAATGCCCTAATCGTATTTTTAATCATATTTTATTTTTTTCTAATGGAACAAGGATGGTTCATTAACATATTTGAAAAAAGCGTTTTTTAAGAATAATTTGGTACCACACACTTGGCATTTCGAGTCAAATAGTTGACATATAATATGTCATTCTATTTAGAGTGTCATTTTTTTATCGAATAAAGTAAAATAAAACAGAGAGTGTCATTTAAAAATCAAAAGTTGTAGTCATTTCCGGTGAAACAGGAAGAGACCAAAAACAATTAATCAATCCTAGTTTATGTCATATACTAATATACCAAATCTCGTTTTTTTTATCTAAAAAAAAATAAAAAAGTTATAGGGGTGAGCCACTGTTGAGATGCACCCGGTATATTTAATAATAGAGTATTTTAAAATTTAGTTCATTTGTGTTTTTAAAAATAAAAAAAAATGTATAAAAATATTGTCCTGAACAAAAAAACTTATTTTTAAAAAGCCAGTGTAACAACTAAAAATAAATATTGACTTTGAATTGTAATAAAGGGTCATCTATATTTTTTCTTTTTGTATTAGCCCTGATAGTACGTGTTTCATAAAATAATGTTTTGTGTTTCCGTCTCTTCAAACAAGCCTAAATCGTTATTACAGCTATTATTTGAATATGTATGCTTCAATAAAAACTTCCCATCGATTTGTACCGTTCAATATTTTTTGTGTAGTCAGTATTAATAAATAAGCTTATAGTAAAAGTTGCGGTCAAAATGTACGCAAATATTTATTTTTTATTTAGTTTATTAATTATATTATTGGAGTAAATAAACACAAGCTAATAACAAAAATAAAGAGCTGTTTAATATCTATCAAGGAATAAAATCTAAATTTCATTTCCATAGAAACGCTTTTTGATTTTTAGGACTAGGAAAATTCCAATTTCCAAGTACCAACCTCTATATTCATATTTTTTTGAATTTTCTTCAAAACGGTATGAAAATTTGGAAAAGTATATAAACTAGATAAACCATTTTCGAACAAACAATTTTTTTTATAAATAATGCATTTTTCTCATTATGTCAATAATAAATAAGTTTTTCCTCTTGTAAAGACAATCCGGGGAGTACATACTGTATATAAAAAAATAGTTCCTCAATGGAATTTATATATTTAGTACAAAATTCTCTGCAATAAATCTTTGTAAGAACTTTAAAACGTTATTCAAAATAATTATTTTGAATTATTATTAATTATTTCTCATAATTCCTCCAATTACGATACACCGTTTGTTATAAGCCTTAAATAAAATTAATTTTGAACGATTCTGACACTTATAAAATTAACTGTTTCCTATTCATTAATTTTATTTAAACAGCATAAACTGATAAAATATGATAAAGTATGGTAAACACGATTTTGGTTATCAAGTTAGCTTATGGATGTTTTCGAAATATACAGGGTGTGCCAGAAATAAGTACAAGTATTTTGAGGGGTGGTAGATCTCGATAAAAGAAACATATTTTCTCTTTATCGTTTTTCAAATAAGTCCAAAATAACCGGAGTTATTTTACTTTGAAAATTTCCTAAAAAAATTTTTGCTCAAATTTTCAGAACCACTGGATCTTTTCTAGGTTTTCGTTGTTATAAATTTAATCCACTACCTATGTTGCCATATTATCAGGAAATTATGAGTTTTAACTAAAAACTAAAAATAATTCCAAATTTTTTTTAAAAAAATTCCTAATTTTCAATTTTTTTTTTTCGGGAAAAAAACCTCATAGGTGTGTTTCTGGGGTTGAACTATACTCCCAGTTAAAATACTTGCACTTATTTCTGGGACACCCTGTATAGGAAAATTAACATAAATGTGTCATTAAAATATTTGCTAATGCATGTCGCAATGTTGCTACGACTCCTTTTTCTTACTTTGATTTTTGCAAAACTCAAGCAAAAATTTTAATTTTTACCTCTCTACCACAATTTAGGGTTAAAAAGAGCTCGCCATATATTCAAAATAATTATGTAGAGACGAGACAAGTTGCTGATTCCGACTATTTAATGATTTTCTCATTTTATTGCAATGAAATTGCAGTTTTAACTAAACAAAACGCAAATTTAATTACAAATTTGTCAAAGAAAACAGAATAAACTTGAAAATGAAAAATGCCAGACTCTAGAAAAAATTTGCCAACAAAAATATAATGACAACCGGTTCTTTTTTAACCAGTTTTATCGTTTGTCTCAAAGTTAAATAATATTGACTAGTACTATATTGGTGTTTTCTGTTGTTTCAGGTACTACAAAGCAAACTCTGTCAAGATTCACACCAGGGCTACAACAAACTGCGACGACACGTGTGCTCACACTCACTACTGTGCTATCACGCGTATAGACTACGATGAGCACAGTCAGTGCTTGAAGATAGCTGCTAGTGCTCTATCTTCTTCCTCATCTTTCACCATATCGTGCGCCAAATTCAAAATCATACTAGCCGCAGTGTTTGTTAGTGTGGTAAGATATGTTCTTTCCAGTGAACTGTTTGACTAAAGTGTCTTTTTGTAATTGATCCGCTTTGTACATTGTATCTAATCATCATTTTATGTAAGAGAAGGTTATTTTTGGAAATTGGTCACATAATGTCGGACTGTTTTTTGAATATAGCTGCATTTATACAGGGTGACTTTTAGAAAGAGTCAAAGAGTATTTAAAAATTTAATTAGAAGAGACGTAATGCTTTTTAGCATAACTTAATAACGTAATTCAGTAATCAACCAAAACTATATTTAAGTCTGTCTAAAAATTTTAAACGTATAAAATAAGGATACATAATATTTTTGTTTAAGTCTTTGGTGGAGCTATATAGAATAAAATTTGGGTTTGGGACCTTTAGTGTTATAACAGCAAAATAAAACACTAATTCACAACAATAAACCAAAACACTTTAATTTTAACACTGGATACGCGTTTTACTAAACATGTTAACATCATCAGCAGATGATTAAAAAACAGTTTTGATCATCTGCTGTCTAGTGTAAAAAGTGTTTTGGTGTATTGTTGAGAGTTTTGTTTTATTTTGCTGTAACTAAATAAACTTGTACACTTTTTTTATACTATACAATAACATTTGATTAAGTTCTGGTCACATAATATACCGGGTGCGTCTCAAAAGTGGCTCACCCCCTAGAACTTTTTTATTTTTTCATATAAAAAATTCAGATTTGGTGTGTTAGTATAGAACATCAAGTAGGATTCATTTATGTATTCAATTGTTTTCGGTCACTTCCTGTTTCGCCGGAAATGACTACAAGGTTTGATTTTTAAATGACACCCCTGGTATTTTGTTACTTTATTCGATAGGAAATGACACTCTCAATATAATGACATATCATACGTCGACTTTTGTCATTTTCGAATATGGTTTATTTGAAATTCCAACATGCGATTCATAACGACAATTTGACTCTAAATAACAAGTGTGGTACCAAATTATTCGTAAAAAAATGTTTCTTCCAAATATGCTAATGAGCTACCCTCGTTCCATTTGAAAAAAAATGAGATAAAATTTAAAGCCAAGACAAGACACTAGAACCCAAGGCTCCTTTTCCAAAGCTCCTTGATTAAAAATTAGTGTTTTTACCACAGCCTTGGCACTCCAGACTGAATATTAAAATACAATTTTGGTTTAAGCGAAAATGTCAAAAATTGACATATAATATGTAATTCTATTCAGTGTGTCATTTTCTATCGAATAGAGTAAAAAAAATACCAAGGGCGCCATTTAAAAATCAATTTCCGGTGAAACAGAAAGTGGCCTTCAATTACATCAATCAATCCTAATTTAGGCCATATACTAACATGCCAAATGTCGTTTTTTATATAAAAAAAATAAAAAAGTTATAGGGGTGAGCGCACCCGGTATATAGGTATATCTATTTTGTAAATTATTCATTTTTTTCTGAATGTATGCATTGTTGAAAAAATATTAATGATGTTTTTTTGTTAAATGTAACAGAATCTACAGTACGTCCCTGGATGGTCTTTACAAAAGGAAAACAAATTTTTAAAAAAATTGAATTTGTTGTTTTTAAAACAATCAATTGTTGTTCTTAAATCGATCAATAGTTGAATTTTGCAAAAATCAAAACGCGTTACTATGGTAATACCATTCATTCTTTGATGTATAATCGAAAAAAACGACGTCCAGTTAGCTAGCAAATGAGCAGCGTTGTTATTCTCCGTTCCCCATATAAGTTTACATATAAAATGACAGCGATCTTCATTACACGGCCTTTGTTACAGCCGTTTTTTTCGATTATACTGTATTAATTTAGACTAACGTCATACTTTTGCGGTTTAAATGCATTAAAGAAACACAAAATTTATTTGGTTCAATGCTACCGGAAAGGTAATTTTAAATGTTGAGCTTGATGAATTTGATGAAGCAATGATGTTAATCAAAATTAATACTAACCATCAATCAAAGATTTTTTTTTCTAAAACGGTAAGAAAATTTGGACAATAATTAGAAACGGGTTTAACCACTTTAGAACCAGCAAAAAGTTTTATACAGAATGCACTTATAATAAAACAATGGTTTCCCTTATAAAGACAATCCGGGGACATACTGTATATCTATCAAAAAAAATAGTTTTCTTTTTAGAACGTGTATTTTCATAGATAGAGATAAAAATAACTATATTCATAAATCATAAATAATATGTGTACCTTTATTATATGTGAAGAAAGTGTTTTTGTGTAGTATTGTTTAAAAGTGTGATTTTTTCACTCAAGACTTATTAAGAAAATATATTTTTTACATTCAATCAAAAACTACCGTTTGGTTTTTCATTTTCATACTTTTAAACTTATTTTACTAAAAATAACAATTTTCAAAATTAAACCAGCTGAAACAGCGAGTATACCAGCCATCTCCGGAGAAATTTATTTTTCGAGATAAGGAGAAGTCGAATGTAACTTTACAGGGAAATAGTCATGTGAACTGGAGGAACCTTTTCTGGAGCAAATGACGTGCCGGCAATTGAATTTCCTCCATATTAGAAAGGCCAATTTATTGGATAAACGTTTCAAAGGGCTTACCGAGTCCATATTGAATAGAATCTCGCACGACGACGTTTGCTTCAAATATAAAATAAGTATTGAGAGAGAATTTTTACATGAAAATCACTTTAGAAAATTAGAATTTTTATCAATAATAGTTGTGTTTCTATTCTATGAGATAGAGATAGTCAGGTTTTATTGAATATGACTATAATGGTGGATAAAATTTTTATATGAGACACTGTATTTATTTGACTATAAGCTTGGTGCATTTCAGTTGATTTTAAAAATTGCGATCGCAGCGTTCAATTTTGTTTTGTTTTGAGCTATTTCCAAAACGTGTCGGTATCTGTACTCGAGGCAAAGGATTTTTTTTCTTCTTAAATCTCAGTGAAGTAAGTAAACCTAAACGTTCCTAAAATAGCTGTTGTTACGATGATATTTCGTTTATGTTATATTGATATATATTTTCCGCAGAATTAATATTTGAACACGCGTTTATTATATGTATAGTAGATATTTAGGAACAAAACTTTTCACTTAAACTGCAGGAATATAATTACAATATTTTTATGATTTAATTTTATTATAATGAATTAATATATAAAATTGTATATGATATTATTATGTTTGTTTAGGCCTTAATTGATTAATATAAGAGTAGTATTGCTGCTGAGTAATACTGGTATATTATCAATATATCTGCTTGGGAAAATTATTAATTGACCCGATGTCAACAAAAGTATGGTCGACGTACATTATTTAAAAGCAATGTTCTTTTATTGTTCTTAAGAGAAATCTGTAAACGATACCCTTATTAGCACCTAGCATTGTTTGATATAAATCCATTCAACTAGTATTTATTATGCTAGGATTTAGACAATTAAAAAGTAGTAGTAAACTAAACTTTGCTACAGACTACAGTACAAATGTTACTTTACCATAACCAGAAATAATAAATAATTAAACAATTTTTTAAATAATTTTGTGTATATTTTGTTCATGAGGCGCAATACCGTGGATTATATAAGCCGATAAATGGTAGACCGCTAGTTAGTCACTGTTTTATATTTTTTTACTATATTGTAATTAATAATATTAGACAATGATTAAAACTAAATATTCTTGTGTAACCTTCGAGGAATAGCGAATTTGATTTACCATCGGTAACTGTTTTCGTATCAGTTTTTCCATGTTTACTTATTTTTCTGAAGCCACCTCAACCTTATTTATTGTTAATCTGGGTTGACAATAAAAAACAAACAACCAATCACGGCGGGTCTCGATCATTTCAGAAAACGTGGTATCTAATTTTTATATCACCGGTTTATATTTATCGTACTATTTTCAGAAATGTTTTGCGAAATGTTTTACGAAATATTTGCAGAAATATTCCGTAAAACATTTCGGGGATAGCACTGTTTAACACTTTTAAAATAGTTACATGAAAATGTTTTCGTGTATTTGCTATTTAAACGCGTGTATTTATTTAGTCCGCTGATTACAGTATTCTCCGACCAACCCTATATAAATATACAAACTTAAATAGCGTGTACACGAAAAAGTTGTTAATATTATTTGAAAAGAATTAATAAGAGCAATGTATGAAAATTCACACAATCTTTGTACCTGAGAATTTTATAACTTCAATAACTGCACTAGTAAAAAACAACATACTTAAATATTACGTCGATTTCAACATTATTTCAATGAGACCAGCATGAACAGTAAGAGACGGCGTGAAATACAGTTCTGATTTCTGCCGCGGCAAGCGCTGCTGTCGGAATTTTAAAAATCGTTTAAAATGCACCAAGCTTATACAACAGTTACACTATTTGTGATTAAATTTGAAAAACCAACCAGAGCATTAATTTCATTCTGAATTTTCAGAAAAAAAAATGACAAAATCATATTTTCTTTAAATATTCATTCATGATATTGGGAAATATTTTTCTTAATAAAAATGTAAATTAAATAACCAACTCTGTAAGATGCTAAACTAAGTAAATAACATCTAAACCTTTGGGTTGGATTCATTTCTTAAAAAAGCCTATGTATTTCACCACTTGAAAAAGAAATCTAAGAAACAAAAAAGTATTTTATGTAAAATGCCACTGTGTTGTACCCAAACGAAAACCAGCTTTGTGAGTGACTTTATACTCAAAAATAAATTTCCAGAACTACAACAAAATATGTATAACGTTTGTAATGACAGTTTATCAGAACATCTACGTGTCTGCTAAGAAAAACAAAGTATTTTCTAAGTACCGTATGATCGAAAAAAAAACGGTGTCAGCGATGGCTATGAAATGAAGATCACTGTCATTTTAAATGTAAATTTATATTTTCGTTTTTAAATGTAAATTTATATTTTCGTTTTTTTTCGATCATACGGTAGTTATACGGGGTGTTCCTTAATGACATGCTAATATTTAAGGAGTTGATTCTTGGATCTATTCTAAGAAAAATACTTCATATGAATGTATGTCCTAAACATCTTAATTTCTGAGATACAGGGTGGTAACTTTTTCGAAAGAAAACTTTTTTTTATAATAACTCTCATTTTATTACAGATATCTTTATGAAACTTGATACACGCCTTCTATGCATCACAATACCTTTTTTAGCGTACAAAGAATTTTATTTGTTTCAACCAGTGCCGTCCATACGGGTTTTACATTAGATATTTTTGGAGAAAAAAGTGGTACACCACTGACTTCTCTTAAAATACAAATTATTTTCAAAATCTCCATGCATTTCTAAGAATTTTTTTTAGTTAAGATGTTTAGGACATATATTCATACAAAGTTTTTTTCTTAGAATAGATGCAAGTATCACCTCCTTAAATATTAGCATGTCATTAAGTAACACCCTCTATTTGAACATTTTAAAATGTTTTTTCTTTTGATTTTTGCTTCTGACAATTGCTGTCCTCTATTCGCGAATTTCAAGTTCCAGAACTTTACGCCCTGGGCTACTCAGAACGGTCCTGAAAGGAGCTGTGCGCGATAGCCTGGTGCCTCCATATGGCGCGGAACAGTTCTGAATTTTATGACTCAATTGAATGGAGTGAGAGTATCTTGTTCTTGAACAGTTCAGAGCTGCACAACGGCGTGAATGGAGGACAGTAAATGGAAACGTTAAGCATTTTTCTAGTAAAAAACCGCTGTTAAGCTGGTTTTTGTTTAGATTCAACGCAGTGACATTTTTCAAAAAATATCCTTTTTACGGTTTTTATTACAATGGTAAAATATCCAGGTTTTTTTCAAGAGCTAGGCTAGGAAATTTACAAACATAAATGTATACATGTGCTACTTTATGATAATTTCAAATCTTGTACATATAGTTAATAATTTTTATTACCTTAATATAGTTCTAAACTGAAAAAAACATCTAGCTTCTTTGTAAAAGCAAAAAAAAACAATATATAATAATTATAGCGCCTAAGACTTAATTGTTCCTTTTTATTCTAGAACTATATTATGGTAAAACTGTAAATTTTTAATATGGCTGTGGTTTTTTTACATGTACCTATTAAATTACTAAAAAAATATTATATGTAAATGTAATAAAGTGTTAAATAAATAAATGTAGGCTTTTAATGGATAATGTAGAGTTTATTTTAATGATAATAAATATATTTGTAAATCAATTTGATATGTGTTCCGCTTCAAATCTTGTAAAATGTCAATTTTTGTTAATTTTGTATATTCATTATCTCGTTACTTTTTTATATATCAATGCAGGTCTACACAGGGTGTCAAAAAATAGTGTATCTAACTTTGCTGGGTGATTCTACAGATAAAAATAAAGCAAAAAGTTCCTAAGTTTTTATCTGTAGAATTACCCGCCGAAGATTAGATTTAGATACACTATTTTTTTGATACCCTGTATATTAAAATCGTTTAGTATATTATTAAAATTATTTTTTTAGATAAATATATTTTTTAAATATTTTATATACATATTTGATAGTACCAATAAATTTATTTCTAAACTATAAGTTGAAATATACAGGGTGACGCACCTCATTCGCCTCGGTTGATTATACGAAAACGGAAAGATGTAGAAACATAATTTTCTACGGGTATATGTAGACAGGCAATGTGCATAATTTAAAATTATTTTCAAATGTACAGGGTGTGTCAGAACTAAGATCTATACCAAACTTATATTTTTTCTTATGGAACACCCGGTATTTTCTTTTATTTTTGGATTCTTGGGCATAAAATAAGGCATTTATTATAAGGGTTTAATATGTTTAAATGCTTTGGTTTTTGAGATATTTAAAGATATTTAAATATATATGCTATAATGAAAAAGTTTGTCAACACCCTGTACATTACTTTTCAGAGTTAATTCTAGTGCTGACTTGAAGCCAAGGAAATAAACTTTACTAAAAAAATGTATTGCTTCCTTAAATGTATACAGGGGTATCAAAAATTGCTGGTCTATTTTAAATATTTATTGTACATAAAAACTTTGTTATTTCAAATACTACATCCTGTATTTTTTTAAATAAATCGAAGCAGATTTAAATGCTCTTTCAAACTGTATTAGGGTTTCCTATACCTATTTGGCTCAGATTTTGAATAAAAAGCGATTTTTCAATAAAATTGTAATCAAGATGGCTGGTGTCGCCACGGCAATTTTCTAGTGACACTTACTGGCTATTTTCAAAATCGACATTAGTTTATGGACTTTCTTTAAATTTATAACAGTTTACTTTTATTTAATTTTTCTACAATAGTTTAATAAGTAAGTATTCATTATTTTATCAAGAAAAATAAAGAAGTAGTTCTTTTTGATTTATATTACTTCAGGCTAACCACCCCCCCAAGTAATTGTCCTCACAAAATAAAGTCACTAGTAACACATCCATTCCGGCCAGCAGATACTGCTTCATTTTTCTTGATAAAATAATAAATACTTACTTATTAACATTATTGTAGATAAATTAAATGACAATAAACTGTTATAAATTTAAATGAGGTCCATAAACTAATGTCGATTTTGAAAATAGCTACTAAGTGTCATTAGAAAATTGCCATGGCGACACCAGCCATCTTGATTACAATTTATTGAAAAATCGCTTTTTATTCAAAATCTGAGCTAGATAGGTATAGGAAACCCTAATATAGTTTGAAAGAGCATTTCAACATGCTTCGATTTATTTAAAAAAATACAGGGTGTTACATTTGAAATAACAAAGTTTTTATATAAAATATATCCTTAAAATAGATCAGCAACTTTTGATAGCCCTGTATAAATTTAAGGAACCAATACCATTTTTCAGTAAAGTTTATTTCTCTATCTTTAAACTCAGCATAAGAATTAATTCTGAAATGTAATGTACAGGGTGTTAATAGTCTATTCTATTGTAGCCTGCAAATTTAAATATTTTTAATTATAATCAAAAACTAAAGATTTTAAACATATTTAACCCTTAGAATAAATGTCTTTTTTTAGCCCAAGAATCCAAAAATGAAATAAAATACTGGGTGTTCCATAAGAAAAAATACAACTTTGGTATGGATCTTAGTTCTGAAACACCCTGTATATTTCAAAATAATAATAAATTGTGCACATTGTCTCCCCACATATACCCATAAAATATTTTGTTTCTACATCTTTTCATTTTCGTATAATCAACCGAGGCGAATGAGGTGCGCCACCCTGTATATAAAATATGTATATTTGTTAAAATATTTAATTGTCTTAAAGCTTACTAAATTACATTTCAAATTTTAGCCAAATATAATTTGTATTAAATTTTTGTAAAAAGTCTAAAAAATATGCATAAGTAACAATATTGTATTAATTAAAAAAATCGTTATTAATAATTTAAAAAAAAACTAGAATTTTATTTAATAAAATAATGTTTCAGTATTATATCATGGTTATATAAATACCGCAAAACAAAAAAATATTGTTCGTTTTTTCC
Source organism: Sitophilus oryzae (assembly GCF_002938485.1). Lineage (NCBI taxonomy): Eukaryota > Metazoa > Arthropoda > Insecta > Coleoptera > Curculionidae > Sitophilus > Sitophilus oryzae. The sequence continues at coordinate 295,873 of NW_022146490.1, forward strand.
ATCCCATTTTTTATTATTTTTATGTGAATATAACAAAATAAATATTTTATAAACCACAATACCACATGTTAACAGGCATATGTAATCAATAAATGTTTTAAATTCTAAGCCGAAAATTTTTCATTTTTATATTAATGCTTTAGAGTATTTTTAATTAAAATCATATACAAATTCGAGTTCTGCTCATCTGTGATATGTTTTTATTTTTTATTGTATAACGGTCCAAAAGTTGTTAGTTCAAAGTTTGTTTTGTTAATTTTTGAAATAATTGTAAAAGAGCTTTAATCATTTCTGCGTCATTAATTTCATCCATGTAATATAAACGTATAAATATATTGTTTAAACAGAATTTCTCCAGAAAGTAAAATATAATACTAATTGTAAAAGTTTGTGTTTTATTTATTATACCCTTTAAAGTTCCTTTAAGGCAGGATATATCAGCAAAATTAATTTAAAATGCAAATTTTGACATTTTCGCTTAAAAAAAGTCGTATTTTAAATTTCAATCTAGAGTGCCATGGCTGTGTTAAGGGGCGTCCAGACCCTTTGAATAAGAAGACTAAGAAAGGAGCATAATGCTATCCATGTATTCATGCACGGTGGGCGGAAAAAGCACTCTAGGGTGGGGATCCTTGACAGTTCTGTTTGACGATTCATTTGACACATTTGAATTTGATTTGAAATTTTGTGGATTTGTCAGTCTTTACGGAGCCTATTTTATGTTATTTATTATTTATTCTACTACTGATAGTTGTATAAAGGTAGTAAATCTAGATGGAAATTGTGGCAGAACTTAAATTAACAGTGACACTATCGCGATTTATCGAAAAAGACTCTAAAATAGTTGGTTGTGTAGCGTGCGGTAGATCTCGGCAAAAATTTAGTGAAATAATGAAACAACTTTTTGGCTCTAGTAAGTGACTATATAATATACATACGTGTAGTAAACCGATCATTTATGAAAATCACTTAAATTAACTAAATTATATATCTTTCTTGCATTTTAGCTTTTATTTATTACTTGTCAAAGATTAGATGTCAAAGAATTTAGATACGTTAATTTGACTTACCTGCTTCAGTAGCGTATCGGATGTTTGTGTTAATAAATACTTATTATAACTTATCTATTTTTATTAGAATTATATATTTTTATAACAATTTTAATAACTACCAACATTTATTCACAACGTAAAATAAAACAACAAATTATTGAGTCTACCCCACGTCTACCCTACATCATAGTTTTAGATTTTTTAAATAAAATTAGAACGACACTGATAAACCGGAATTTAATTCGGCCATATTTGAGGCCCATCGCGGTGTACCTAAGATTTTTGATATGCTCCTTCCTTAGTCTTCTTATTCAAAGTCCAGACCGGATGAGCGAGCAGGAGCGAGCAAGAATTCGGGTATGGTTCTATGGGAACGCCTAACTGGTGCAGACGGTTCTGCGAGCGAGCGAATGATTGCTTGCTCGCGCTCGTCGCTGTTCCACGCCGTGTCGGTACATCAAAGAAAATTCGCGCTATTGCACGTTCGGTTTGGACGGGATTTTGTTTACCACTTTTGCGATCGAATATCAAAAATGGATGAAAAATGGCCGAATGAAGTTGTTTTAGAGCTAATAGAGTACAAAAATTGCCAAGACCCGTAAGGTTAGATCTAGCCTATCTCTAGATGAAATTGCTTTTCGGTACTTGGTATCACTTTTCATTATTTTTATGTCAATTAAATCTAATAAGGTATTAAAATTTGTAAGTGACATCTGACAAAAGTTCTTAAATTTTTCAGAATCTTCTGTTTCAACATCGTTTAGTAAATTGTTACCACCATGGGAAATTCGATTTTTAAAAAGAATTATGTTCCACCATCTCCTCTGCAGTCAGACAGAATTACAAATATTGGTGTTTTGTTCTTAATTAATAATTAATAATATTAAATATACCTTTAATAAAATATAACCCTATATTTATATTGCTTACTTATCCTAATCTGATTTTTGAGAACTTTATTTATATTTTGGCATACGCCTGGTATTATTTTTGAAATGCTTTGCCTGGAAACTTTGAATAAATAACCCAAACTGGTATGTGAGTCTCTAATTGCAACGAATCTTAATGCTATGGCCAATCTTTATTTAACTCTTTCTTTAACCGGAATACACTTCCTAAAAGTTGTATTTTTCCTTTCTGAGTTAATGTTAATATGTCTTTCAAAATCAGTAGCGGTCGTGCGATAAAAAATATTAAAAAAACATTCTGTCTGTAAATCGCGTAGATGTTTACTTTCACTGTGCTGGGATATACTTTTGAAATTATTAGCAACCGATATTAAAAATACTTCAGTATCATCCATGTCCGAACAGCACGAACGCAAGCACTACGTAACAATATGGACACCGTTGCTTGCGAGCCGAAAGATTTTGAGAAACACGACAAACAGGAAGCGCAAGCAACGCAAGCACAATCAGAAGCAAGAGCGCGAGCAGAATCACGACCAATGTGGACGCACCTTTAGAAAAATATATTTGATCATCTAATGATTTTAGTGTTTTGTCCTGACCGTTTACAAGATGCCCAAATGCTTTTTTTTAATCGTATCTCAATTTTTCAAACGGAACAAGGGTGGCTCATTAGCATATTTTGGAGTTATATTGTCGTTATGAACCGTATGTTACAATTTCAAATAAGCTATATGCGAAAATGTCAAAAGGTGAAATGTAATATGTCATTCTATTCAGAGCGTCATTTTCTATTGAATAAAGTAAAAAAATCAAATCCCGGGGGTGCCATTTAAAAATCAAAAGTTGCTGTTATTTCCGGTGAAACAGGAAGTGGCCGAAAACAATTGAATATATCAATCAACCCTAATTTATGTCACATACTGACATATAAAATCGCGTTTTTTATCTAATAAATTAAAAAAGTTATAGGGGTGTGAACCTAAACCCCCTTCAGAAATAGATTCAAGTATTATCTTAATTTATTAATTTCGTAAAATGTAAATTCATAATATAGAACGTAATGAAAGAATTACCCAGATTTAGCCCAAATTAATTTTTAACTCGCACGAAAAAGATTATTTCGAAATGCTTTTACCGAATTGAAACATAGATATCGATCTGCTCCGGCTGCGTCTATGATCCTAAGTACAAATCTATTTGCACAATCTATAGAACGTGCACTTATATGAATAATGCCCGAAGCTAGAATCCTAGTGAAATTTCGCTACGTTGTTGCTCTATCGATCTCCTGTGAACGAGTCCTAATATGCATTAGAGGCCCAAACTGCAATCTCCGATGCGATTTTATGCTACGATACTGACCCTAATCTATCGGTTTCGTGTTAGATGTTTTTCTTATTTATGCATAGTGAGCCGGCTGATTCTAAAATAGCTTTACATAACATGTGGATATTTGTTTGAGATTTTAACATTACTTTTGGCTCAACTTTCGTTTGGCTGAAATCTGTTATATAGTCTATAAAATGAATAACTTTGAATTTTGACCATTATTTTTTACCAACATGGCAAATATAAAATCCCTCTGTCAAAAAAGTTACTGATATTCTTTAAATTGAGTGCCTGAACGAATCAGATAGGTAATTCTTTTTACTTTGGTGAAATAGAAAAGGAAAATAATAAAACAAGTGACAGTTCTTCCTCTTCTTGCAAAAATCAACACGAAATGTCATGATTGTCAAAAGTAAAATGTCATCAGCTTCTAAATATCAGACCAATGCCGTCTCTAATAGATCAGCCTAGGAGCGAGATTTATGACATCACGCTAGTTAGATACTACGCATTAATAAATATGTTGTAGAATACATAGAAAACGTAATTATTCCTCGTATTTTTGGTTTGTATTTTAAAAATGATATAGTTTGAACGTATACATGAAATATACATAATATGCAGGTAATAAATACAATATATCTACCTATTTATAGTAATAAATACTTTGGCAAATAAACTATGAACCATACAAATGCAGCAAATGTTTTACAATATACAAATAATGAATAGGTACATAAGTTAATGGGTAAAATGTAAAATATATTTTAAATTTTGGAGTTTGAAAATCGATCTAATTTAACAAATTATGTTGTGCATTCACAACATTTCTATGTATATTGTGCAAGTATCAATGTTCGAAAAATTATATTTGGAAATAATAAAATATCATAGAAAAAAAGGCGTCAGCGATGGCTATGAAATAAAGATCGCTGTCATTTTATATGTAAAATTATTCTAAAATTTTAGATTTTCTTGGGATTTTGATTCGGGAAAAGCGCTGATTAAGTTTCATTTGGTTTTTCATTATTTTTATTTGGTTGAAAAAAACGTTTCGGCTAAGACTATAGCCTTCATCAGTGTTGTGTCATATGAAAAAATAGTGTCGAATATAATCCAGAAAATTACATATAAAATATTCACACCACACACTACATAATGTTTACTGCAATTAATAAACTAATACAAACTTGTCAAAAGATGACCACAAATTTTTTAAAATTATTATTCTTAACACTAAAACTATCTACATTGACTATAGAGTGCGATTTCAGCCATAGTCAATGTAGACAGTTTTAGTGTTTTAGTATTCTACAACATATTTATTAATCCGTTGTATCTAACTAGCGTGACGTCATATATCTCGGTCCGAGGCTGTTCTATTAGAGACGGCATTGCGTCAGCATGGCCGCAAGTTGCTAACCCTTTGAATAAGAAGACTAAGGAAGAAGCATATCAAAAATCTTAGGTACACCGCGATGGGCCTCAAATATGGCCGACTTAAATTCCGGTTTATCAGTGTCGTTCTAATTTTATTTAAAAAATGTAAAACTATGATGTAGGGTAGACGTGGGGTAGACTCAATAATTTGTTGTTTTATTTTACGTTGTGAATAAATGTTGGTAGTTATTAAAATTGTTATAAAATATATAATTCTAATAAAAATAGATAAGTTATAATAAGTATTTATTAACACAAACATCCGATACGCTACTGAAGCAGGTAAGTCAAATTAACGTATCTAAATTCTTTGACATCTAATCTTTGACAAGTAATAAATAAAAGCTAAAATGCAAGAAAAATATATAATTTAGTTAATTTAAGTGAATTTCATAAATGATCGGTTTACTACACGTATGTATATTATATAGTCACTTACTAGCGAAAAGTTGTTCAATTATTTCACTCAATTTTTGCCGAGATCTACCGCACGCTACACAACCAACTATTTTAGAGTCTTTTTCGATAAATCGCGATAGTGTCACTGTTAATTTAAGTTCTGCCACAATTTCCATCTAGATTTACTACCTTTATACAACTATCAGTAGTAGAATAAATAATAAATAACATAAAATAAGCTCCGTAAAGACTGACAAACCCACAAAATTTCAAATCAAATTCAAATGTGTCAAATGAATCGTCAAACAGAACTGTCAAGGATCCCCACCCTAGAGAGCTTTTATGGTGGCTTTTCTGCCCACCATGCATGAATACATGGATATCATTATGCTCCTTCCTTAGTCTTCTTATTCAAAGTGCTAACCTAATAAAATTAACCCTAGAAAAGCCCGCAGGAACTGTCAAATTCAAAGTTATTAGTTTAACAGACTATATAAAAAATGACTTTATATATGCGTTCTAGAAGGCGTTAGGAGTACAAATATACAAAAATTTTCCTGCGGAAATGCGTCATTTTCATTTTTCGAACTTTAGTATAGCCGAAATCTGTTACATCAAAACTAGTCTTCGGGGTGTGTTCATTTCAAATCTGCGCACATACTACACAAGTGCACACACTGTTTTTTACAATCCCCTACGTTCCATCAAACAGTCAAACTCATTCGCCAATTATTTGAACTATTAAATAAATAAACCTCTACCTAAAAGCTTCCTGCATTTGAATAATTCAATTTAATTCAAGCTCGATTTCCGTCGGAGGTGCATTTATAAATGAAACCGGCGAAAAAGAAGTTTGGATCGAACGAATTTGATTTAACTTGTACGAATACAATCGGTAGCGGTGGCTGTATATACGGTTGCGGTCAACCTATTTCAACTTTCCGCAACTCCGTCCGATCTATTCTGTTCAACGGACTGGCTTTGAGTCGAACTCCCGCCACTTCATTTCGCTTAGTGCACTATCAGTAAACTATATCGATTTTAAATTCGATTAATTTGTTATCATATTTTAGTTTATGTAAAGCTTCATTCAGAACCTCGCAATTAGTGGAAAAATTTAGTGGTTTCAATTACACTTTATACTTTTTATATTTACGATCAATATTATTACAATATTTAAGAAACACAATTAAAATCTTTGAATAAGAAGACTAATGAAGGAGCATAATGCTATCCATGTATTCATGCATGGTGGGCGGAAAAAGCACTCTAGGGTGGGGATCCTTGACAGTTCTGTTTGACGATACATTTGACACATTTGAATTTGATTTGAAATTTTGTGGATTTGTCAGTCTTTACGGAGCTTATTTTATGTTATTTATTATTTATTCTACTACTGATAGTAGGTAGTAAAGGTAGTAAATCTAGATGGAAATTGTGGCAGAACTTAAATTAACAGTGACACTATCGCGATTTATCGAAAAAGACTCTAAAATAGTTGGTTGTGTAGCGTGCGGTAGATCTCGGCAAAAATCGAGTGAAATAATGGAACAACTTTTCGCTAGTAAGTGACTATATAATATAAATACGTGTAGTAAACCGATCGTTTATGAAATTCACTTAAATTAACAAATTATATATTTTTCTTGCATTTTAGCTTTTATTTACTACTTGTCAAAGATCAGATGTCAAAGAATTTTGATACGTTAATTTGACTTACCTGCTTCAGTAGCGTATCGAATGTTTGTGTTAATAAATACTTATTATAACTTATCTGTTTTTATTAGAATTATATATTTTTATAACAATTTTAATAACTACCAACATTTATTCAAAACGTAAAATAAAACAACAAATTATTGAGTCTACCCCACGTCTACCCTACATCATAGTTTTACATTTTTTAAATAAAATTAGAACAACACTGATAAACCGGAATTTAAGTCGGCCATATTTGAGGCCCATCGCGGTGTACCTAAGATTTTTGATATGCTCCTTCCTCAGTCTTCTTATTCAAAGATTAAAATTAATAGAATATCCTAGCAATAGCTTGCGTTAGTAAGTTGTATCCATAGAGAAAGCCTAATATTTAGCTTATAAAATAATCAACTTTTCATTTCTAACCACAATATTTCTCTTGACAAAAGATAATCAAAGGCCGAAATGACATTTCTCGATAATTTTGGAGTATAATTATTAGTGGATAAGTTAAAAGTTGGATAATTTAACTTTTTCTACTAATTGAAAATGTCTACCACTAATTTTGACGTTCTGAATGCTTTCGTTGAAATTAAAGAAACAAACTTCTACGCTAATTGAAATCACTAATTTATTCCACTAATTACGAGGTTCTGAATGAAGCTTAAAACCAAAAAATCATAAATAATAAGAGATTTAATAAATATAATAATTATATTGTTCCCAGTAATTAGTATACCGGGCGCGTCTCAAAAGTGGCTAACCCCTATAACTCTTTTTTTTCAGATAAAAAAACGAGAATTGGCATGTTAGTAATATGACATAAATTAGAATTGATTGACGTATTCAATTGCTTTTGGTCACTTCCTGTTTCACCCGTAATGGCTACAACTTTTGATTATTAAACGACACCCCCGGTATTTTTATACTTTATTCGAGAAAAAATGACACAAATCCTATGTCAATTTTTGACATTTTCCCATATGGTTTATTTGAAATACCAAAAGTGTGTGGTATCAAATTATTTGTAAAAAAATACTTTTAACTAAAATACCGTAATACAGTTCGACAGCATATTCTATTCTGCAGACAAAAATAAGTAAAAAAGTTCGTATAAATGTATGTCCTGAAATGCTTACTTTCAGAGTTTTTTCCAAATAATTTCTGCAGTAACGTCAATATTTGGATGAAAATTTGTGTCTGGGAGTTTTTTGACATGAGAAATTTGATTTTGTTTTCAATATGACTCCTACCAGTAGAGGGCTGGTTTGAAGACTAATAACTTTTCGTCCGTACCTGTATAAAACTACTGAGTAAAAAAGTTGAAATTGGTGTAGGTTGGACGAATAGTAATAATAACTAATAGTAATAATATTTAATAATAAATTAGGTAAGATATATAATCTTTAATTTTATTTTTAGTTTTAATTTTATTAATTTTGATTAATAAAATTGCGTTTATCTCATCAAGAAGGCCGAATTCGACAAGATACTAACAGATAACTTTTAAATGGCATTAAATGGCCTTCACAATTTTGGTATCAAAAGAAAAAAGTCAGTAGCGCACATGTTTTTTTTTTGAAAAATATTCCAGTAATAACCCACAGGCACGTCCTTGATGAATTTATTGACACTTTTTTAGCATTAAAATATGTAGCACTTATAGTACTTTTTACTCTCAAAATTTCACTCGCATCACTCAAAGTACTTGGAAAAAAATTATAATAAATTGAAAGATTATTAAGACACTACAATGTATTAAAACACACTGTAGCTACGAAACAAAGCAGAATCGGGCCTATATTGATATGAAAAAAAATCTTATTTTTACGTGAGGAATCTCTCCACGAGAGATGGCACATGTTTTTTGTAGCACCCTGTATATATTACATTATATTTATTTTAAGTTTGAATTAATTCATTGAAATTATTTTCTTTGCTTTTTATTAGCTTATAATTGCACGTCGAACGTAAATCGAGCTTAAATTAAATTAAATTATTTAGATGCAAGGTTTTCTGGTAGTGGTTTATTTAATCGTACAAATCGGTGCATGTGTATGACTGTTAAATTAAAATGTCACCAAAACATCCAAATAATCAGTTCAATCGAACTGAATTTCAAGCCAAATAATTTTTTTTTATTAACTCATTTAGTTAAATTCGTATCCAATCTGTCAAAGCCTATTAATGAATGGATAGTATGATCGAATAAAAACGACGTCACAGTACGTGTAGAAATAACACTCTAGTCCAAGCTTTACTTAGTGCATGTTATTATAAAAATTTTGGTTCTTCTTAATTAAATTTAAGGTGTTACAAGTGTTTAGTTACGCAATAGAGGGCGCAATTTTTAAATTCATGGACATATTCGGCGCCCGGCTGACTAACTGGAATTTAAATTTCCCGCTGGAGATTCAGGAGATAGCTCTGCTGTAGAAAATGTTAAGTTGCCGCATATATTTATTTATTTTCTGAGTCATTCGTTTTGACACTTTAGTTTTGTATGTATGAGTACTTTTACTATACTTACAAAAGTTTGAATTTTAATTCAATTTTTTTTTTGGTTAAAATTGGATAATAATTGATCAATTCCAAATTTGTAAAAAACTAGTTATATCAAAGAAAATAGAGTTTTAAGTATAAATCTCTTACTAAGCAAGATGCAGCTTGCAAAAGTGATTATCTATCAGAATGTACCATATCATAGTTACAGAAAGTTAAATCAACTAGACAACAAGACAGCAACAATGCTCAAAGCAGCAAACCGCTATGAATTCTGCTGGAATAAGTTAAATCAAACTTGTTGAAATCAAATATCTTTTATATTTCGGTTCAATTTATAAACAATCATATAGTCTGCGCGAGCATTTAGTTTAAATCAATTTAAAAAAAGCAAAGCTTTGGGCGAAGTTTATTTAATTGTAGAAATTTGGTGCGTGTGCATGACTATTAAATTAAAATGACGCCAAACTATGGAGAATCTGTATTTAATCAATTTATATTTTACGTTTGGCAGTTTAATATAAATTTTCATACAAAAACATTTTTTTATATTGTACAGGGTGTCCCACTAAGAATAGCTCTCGGCTGTATCTCGGAAAGTATTAGTCGTAGAGCTTGAGGAAGAAAATATTTATAACTAAAGAGAGCATGAGAAATTGCTGGAAATTATTTTCAAGTTTGTAGAGCGGCCGCTAGAGGGTGCAACTGCTATTAAAAATAAGAAAAAGGAGTTTTTACACAATTTTGTCTAGATAACGGATACTATAAATAACAGATTCATAATCTTTAGTAAATTTTGCATATTTTTTGTTAGAACCATTTTCCTCTATCTGCCAAAATAAAGCGGTGGGGGAAAGTTAGATCTGTTTATATTTAAACATTAATAACTCCGGACTGGATGAACGGAATCTAACAAACGAGGGCTCGTTTAAAGTACTTCTTACTTATATTGCACCATATAAACAATAATAATAAGCTTTTGAACGTAGACGCTAGGGGCGTTGTCTCATTAACTTAACAACATTGCGTGTTTTTTCAAAAAAATTAAATGCAATAGCATATGTAATTTTTTTTCATAGTAAAGAGAAAGCTTAAAGTCAGCAAAACCACATCTGATATCTGATTTTTCAAACCGAAGATATTAGCAAAATTATAATAAATACCAAATAAGCCCTTAATTACCTTATTTTTATTACACAGTAGTTCTCTTAATTATGCCCATTCTAATAAAAATAGAAATAGAAACAGTTAGTTTATTTTAAAATCGACGAAATACCAGAAACCATAATATCTAATATCTAATAATTAAGATATTAATAACAGTATTAAGAAACGATGATTCAGTGAAGTCATGGTAGGCTTTTAGAAAAAGTTGTTTTGACGTAATTATAAACGTCAACAGAGATCAGACATATTTTTTTGATAGTCTTATCAGCGTTTATTATCTTTTGATTGCTTTTTCAAAATGACTTCAACTATTTGAAATAATAAAGGCATTTTGAAAAAGCATTTAAAAGATAAAAAAACGCTGGTAAGACTATCAAAATGTTGATCTAATAACAATTTGACGTTTATACTATTACGTCAAAAGCAACTTTTTTCCAAAGCCTACCATGACTTCACTGAATCATCGTTTTAATACCTCTGGTATTATGGTATTCTGGTATTTCGTCGATTTTAAAATAAAGTAACTGTTTCTATTTTATTTATTTTTTTGTTAGAATGGGCATAATTAAGAGGGCTACTGGTACCGTGTGGTAAAAATAAGGTAATTAAGGGCTTATTTTTTGGTATTTATTATAATTTTGCTAATATCTTCGGTTTGAAAGAAGATATCAAGATGCGGTTTTCGCTGACTTTTTAAGTTTTTACTACTCTTTACTATCAGCTAAAATTACATATACTATTGCATTTAATTTTTTTGAAAAAACACGCAATGTTTGCAAGTTGTAAGACAACGCCCCCTAGTGTCAACGTTCAAAAGCTTATTATTATTGTTTATATAGTGCAATATAGAGTAAGAAGCGCTCTTTTAAACGAGCCCTCGCTTGTTGGATTCCGATCTTCCAGTCCAGACTTCATAATATTTAAATAAAAACAGATCTAACCTTCCCCCACCACTTTATTTTGGTAGATAGGGGAAAAAGGCTCTAACCAAAAATATTCAAAATTTACTGAAGATTAAGAAGCTGTTACTTATAGTACACCTTATCTAGGCAAAATTGTGTAAAAACTCCATTTTCTTATTTTTTGTTGCAGTTGCGCCCCATAGAGGTCGTTCTACAAACTTGAAAATAATTTCTCGCAATTTCTCATAGCCTCTTTAGTTTTAAATATTTTTTCCGCATCCCCTACGGCTAATACTTTCCGAGATACAGCCGAGAGCTATTCTTAGTGGGACACCCGGTACAGAGTAGCTAACCTAACCTAACCTCCTTCGCCTCGGTTGATTATACGAAAACGGAAAGATGTACAAACAAAATGTTTTATGGGTATACGTGGGGAGGCAATGTGCACAATTTAACATTATTTTGAAATATACAGGTTGTTTCAGAACTAAGATCCATACCAAAGTTGTATTTTTTTCTTATGGAACACACAGTATTTTATTTCATTTTTGGATTTTTGGGCCCAAAAAATGCCATTTATTGTAAGGGTTTAATATGTTTAAAATCTTTAATTTTTTTAAATATTTAAATATGCATGGCTACAATAGATTAGATTGTTAACGCAATATACATTACTTTTCAAAATTAATTCTTGTGCTGAGTTTAAACGTAGAGAAATAAACTTTGCTGAAAAATGTTATTGCTTCCTTAAATTTACACAGGGGTACCAAAAATTGCTGAACTATTTTAGGGGTATATTTTATATAAAAACTTCGTTATTTCAAATACCACACCCTGTATTTTTTAAATAAATCGAAGCAAATTCCAATGCTCTTTCAAACTATATTAAGGTTTTCTATACCTATCTAGCTCAGATTTTGATTAAAAAGGGATTTTAAATAAAATGGCAATCAAGATGACTGGTGTCGCCATATCAATGTTCTGATTACAGTTAGTAACTATTTTCAAAACCGACATTAGTTTATGGATATTATTATTTATAATTTATAACAGTTTAGCTAAATTTACCCAGGGGGGTGACAGTGAAATAGGAAAATTGGAAACAGTCATTAGTGTCATTCCTGTCATTCTCCTCACGACAAGTATGGCCGCCTAGACAAGGACAGCATTGTTTTTGTCTAACTATTGTCTAACTTCACACTTTAGAATTGACAGATTTCAGTTTCAGAGACAACTTCAGATTTGTTCTAGAACAAATTCGAAAATTGTGTCGAAAATATTCGACGCCATTTTAATTCATTCCGTTTAGTTTCGTTTTGGAAGTTCAATTTAATATTTCGGCTGAAATTTATAATTATAAAGGTAATAAAGTATATAAAATATATATTACATGAAGAATCCTGGAGAAAATGACGTTTCTGCCGTAGTAGGTATGTCCCATGTATATGAAAAATAGGTAGTAAATAAACACTGTTTTTACATTTTTTAGATGCAAGAAAATGGTGTTATAATCTCTTTGATCGGCGATTTTTTTGAAAATGGAAACAATTTACAGCAAGGTAAGATCATTTTTAACTATAGCCAACATCATTTATCTCCAATATGTGCGATTTATTGTCAATAATGCAATAAATCGGACTGATAATCTGATTATGTTATCCGACTAAAAGTCTCTTTTTGCTTCTTTTTGATTTATAAGCCAGGTCTCTTTGGGAATAATGGACGCTTTTTTAAACAGTATATTTATATTTTATACCTATTGATATTTTTAGATTGTTAATTTTAGTATAAAAAAATTTGTTTTTCTGTTTTCAGGTTTTTGTATAAGGCTCCCGTTTTCATGTCCCTGTGTCCGTTTTCTGTCCTTGAAGTCTGCGAATACGTGTGTTTATTTACAAATTACTGTAAGTCATGCTTATACCTTAACTAATTTACGTTAAAAGTACATATAATTAACTAATTGGTATTGAAACAATACAATCCTCTATATTTTTATGTTTATTTAGTCACGTTGTTCCATACTTCAAATAAATATATGTGAATAAATTATTTTTTGGTTTTATTTATGAAAAGAAAAAATACAAAATACATTTGAACTGAAAGAGGGCCCGCCATTGAATAACCGGAAACGGAAATGAAAATTAAGCCATCATGTCCTTATCATGTCAACCTGTCAATTGGATAGTTAGTTCTCCAGACGACAACGAAGGCTTTCGGTGGCGTATCGTGTTTCCACGATTTAACACAGAGTTGACACTTCTTTCTAGTTAATTATTTTATGAATTTACCTACAATAGTTAAGTAAGTATTCATTATCAACAAAAATAAAGCAGTGTCTGCTGGCGGAACGAATAGATGTGTTACTAGTGATTTTATTTTGTGAGGAAAATTGCTTCTTGGCCTCAAGGGCTTATGCTCAAAGATAGGAACCTTCCTGATGAGCGGTCATTTAAAAAACTAATTGTCCTATTTCGCAGAGCTGCTAGTGTGGTTTATAAAAAACCTATTAGGCAGAAACCTGTCGTTGGAAGTGAAGAAAGTCAACTTGCTGGCTCTTTTATAGAAAATCCATATATCTACAAGTCATCGTAAATTATATCAAAACTTCTTCGTTTTTCTTGATAGAATAATAATTATTTATTAAACTATTGTAGGTAAATGATAGAAAGTAAATTTTTCAAGTAACATAAAATATACTTACGCAGAAACAAAAAATCATATCGTGCGTTGCCAGATCGGTACCACTCCATAATAATCCATATAATTACCTCCTTAAAAAGCAACTTTAATTTATATAAAGGCTCTTCCCCCTTTTTTACTGCCTAACAACGCGCCCCTCTTGTTTGAATCCATCTCGTAAAGTTTAACATCGCTTTTAGGAGTCTATAAAAATAAAAAGGTGGTTAATATAAGGGCGGTCGGTTTCGATAGAGACGTCGCTGTCGCTTGTTCGTCCACGGATCCATAAAATTAATGAAAACTTCCTTATACGCCACTAAACGCAAACGACGTCTTCCTGAGCCAATGTCGCGGGAATATTTAGAAGACTGTATAAACACCGGCTAGGATTATCTCTTTATTTTTAAAGGATATATAAGATCCAGGCAGTAACGACCTTATTTTTTGCTACAAAAACCTATTGTTTATTTATAAAAAAAATATATTTTTATTGTATACCGTCTTTTTCTTTTTGTTTTAGTATAAATTAAGTAATATGACAACCGCGCATTACTCCACGCGAATGTACACGCAATTCCTTAAAACGACACGCAACGCGAAAAAAAAACGGCGTCAAATATGGCTAGGAAATGATAATCCATGATAAATTTGGCGACGTCATTCACTTGATGGCCTGTACAGGGTGGGTCAAATTCGACGCTTTTAAATGGAAACACCTTTTTCTATAGGAGATAGACGAAAACTAATATCGGTGTCTGGAGCTCAATTTTCATCAAAAATATGATGGTGAAAACCGCACATCAATATCTGTTACCGTTTCGGAGTTACGGGGTGTTTTTCAAAAATGAGCATTTTTAAAAAATCGTTGGAACTTTTTTGCTGTAGAAAATTTTGTATTTCTATGAAAACATTTCCAAAGCACCTTTTTACGTAGAATTTAATGGTATAAGTATAATTTTTTTAAAATTAATAATTTAAGAGTTATCAACAGAAAAATTGATTTTTTATTTGGGACACCCTCTATATTTTTAATCAACTGAACATAATTTAAAATTACCTTTCCAAAAATATAGCACACTTGATATTTTGTTATAATTTCCTTCGAAATGCAGAATTTTTAAAAGTTCGCCACTTTTAACTAGTAGGCTTTGGGCTTTGGACCCCTTATTGATGACATGGCCTTAATGGAACTCGAAACACATTTTTTCTAGCAAGACGACGCAACGCCTCTGAACGCTGAAGTTATCAGCAAATTTTTGCAGCTAATTTCAAGAATAATTGAATAGCTAACCAAGATCCCAGCCGTTGGCCGTCGAGGTCGCCTGAGGACATGGATCTAATCATATGGCTATATTTGTGGAAGAATAAAAGTTCCTTATTCTTCCGTATAATCCTAGACAAGCATCAGAAATACTTAACAGTTATGAGAGGGTATCTTTCACCCCCACTGAATTAATGAATTCCGCGAGAAATGTTCAAAAACTGCCCCGTCTGTCCATAACAGAAGATGGTCGATATGTCGAACACCTGTAGCAAAAACTCATGTCTAGGTTTGCTGTTTATTTTTATTGTTATTAGATATAGTTTAAATGTGTTGATGTTGGTTAAATATATTTTAAATTGTTATAAAATTCTGCATCTCTCATAGCAAATATCATTTTCGTTTTAATTGATGCTCACAGCTGGAATTTTTTTGCATTACAGCCGGTGCCGTTCAAAGCCTACTTATTTAAAGCGAGCGAATTTTTATATACTCTATATCTCGAAGAGGAATCGAGTAAAATATCAAGTGTGTTATATTTTTGGAAAGGTAATTCTAAATTCTTTTCAATAAATTAAAAATATACAGGGTGTCCCATATAAAAAATCAATTTTTCTGTTGATAATTCTTAAATTATTAATTTAAAAAAAAATATACTTAAACCATCATATTCTATATAAAAAGGTGCTTCGGAAATGTTTTCACAAAAATACAAAATTTTCCATAGCAAAAAAGTTACAGCGATTTGTTAAAAATGCATATTTTTGAAAAACACCCCGTAACTCCGGAACGGTAACAGATA
>NW_022146490.1:317014-324624 GCF_002938485.1 Sitophilus oryzae
TAAAAAAAACAACTTTTTTTTTGAAAAATACAAAATTTTTGGAATCGAAATATACCCTTAAAAGTATCTGCACTTATTTAAGGCCCATCAACTTGTATAAAAAAATTGAGAATACCTATAAAACTGATTAAAAATGGTTTTGTGCCGTTTTACATGATTATACATGATTATATAAATCTTATAGATATACAGGGTGAGTCTTAAATAAGTGCAAATATTTTTAGGGGTAGTAGGTATATCGCGACCCAAGAAACACGATTATGAGGTTTCTTTCTTTAAAAAATTAAAAGATTATGGATTTTTTTTTTAGTTAAAAAGATATAACTTGATAATTTGGCAACATAAGTAGCAACATACTCTCTTGCCAACAGTGTATAGTATATCTTCATTGGCAATTTTTAATAAAATGTGAACTATTAACTTTCATCGATTGTGTCATTCCACAGTCGTGGCGTCGTTTTTTAGTAATAAGGCATTATTTATTATGTATTGTGTTATTTTAATCTGTATTTTTTTAATTTTTTTTACCAATGCTTATTCATAATCGTGTTTTTCTAATATCGTTGTTATTTAAGAGTGCAGTGCCTGCCATCATTGGTGCACACGCCAATGTGTTGAAGTTAATATCAGTGAAGTAGAGGTTTCCAGTTAACCAATCAACGCCAACGGCCAGATCTTCAGGTAGTGCCACTCCAGAAGTTACCAACGCCTAAAAAAATAAAGCATATCATCAAGAAAAAACAGATCATTTTAGGACATAAATTTATACGACCTTATTTACATATTTTGTCAGCAAATATACTACCGGGTGTCTCGAATTCAATTCAGGACTACGCTGTACCGGGTGCATCTCAAAAGGCTCACCCCTATAAATTCTTTATTTTTTTTTCAAGATAAAAAACGATATTTGGTGTGTTAATATATGACATAAAAAAAGATGATAATAAATTAAAAAATTAAAATTAACACCTTGTTAGTTAGTTTATAATCATCTGCTGATGATGTTAACATGGTTAGCGAGTTTTCTTTCGTGACCGGGACAATTACTTTTTAAAAAACAACACAGAGACTTGATCAGTTTATTAATATGTTTGGTTGAACAGTACTAACAAAAAGATGAGAAAATATAAATGCGCTTATGTTATAGGCTTACTGCTTAGGTAGCAGTGACGTCAAAGGCGGGTGACGTACACAGCTACGTGGATATAATTTCTCCCTCACAAGTGGAAAATTCTGGAGGTTCCGGTGCGGGATTTTCTGGAGTGTTCTTCTTTTTCTTCTAAAATTCTTCTCTTAAATTTGTTAAATATCTGACATTTATACAATATATAAGTCAAAACAAATATAAATAAAACATACATTATAATAGCCGAAATATTAATACTAGTTTCAAAATAAATGGTTTAATCGATTCTAAATCATTTTCTATGATATTTCTATTGGTCTTATATTTTTAAATCAATAGAATCTAGATTTAATGGGTTTAATTTATTTATAGATTTTTATTTTATAAAACTTTAAAATACCAGTTTAAATTTTGGTAGATATTTTTTTATAATTAAATTTCGTATCACCTAAATTTTTAATCATTACATCATTGATTTTTATTTCGCAATCAGAATTTAATTCAATAATGTAACTTCCTAATAAAGGTATATTTTCATGATTACTTTGACAATACTGAACTGCAATAGTTTGTTTAGGACATATAACTATCCATTTATTTTGTTCAATTTTTTGAGCTTTATTTTCTAAAATTTCAACAGGTGTTAAATGACAATTAGAAATAAATTTATTATTTTAAAGTTCAATTTCACATGGATTATTTTTAGATATCTTAACTATATTATAGTCTTTGCAGATAAATTCACTTGGAGTCACTTCTTCACATTTATTGTCCAGAAAAGCGTAATTCTGTTCATTAAATATTAAGTATTTTGCATTAGGTATTATTACATTTAGGGAATTATTATTTTTTACAGGAAATGGGTAAAGATGATGAAAATTATAACTATCATTCCACAATAGGTATTTCTAAAATAAAAATTATTTTATTTGTCTCACTATAACTTTTAATATTTATGGTTTTTAAGTATTGTTGCCAGTTCAGTTTAAAGGTAGTTTAGAGTCCTGTAAATACTGTGAAACAGAATTTATTTCCTTGAACAATTCGTCACTCTGAACAATAGAATTGTGAAATACGTTTATCTTAGCGAAACTTATGGCAGTTTCGATTTTCTAATATATCGTAAATAATCTGATATTCATTGATTATTTGTGAGAGTAATTTGTAATAGTAAATATTGATATGTGTCAAGAAAATATGCTTCAGTATTATAAAGAATTAAAAATAAAAAAAAAAATTTTAATTATTATTTGATTATTAAATAGATTTTTAATATTATTTTGGAAATTTTCAATTGATTTGTAAAACATTTTTTTTTTTTTTTTATTTTAATAATAGTTTTATTTTTTATTGGTGCAGAAAAGATTTTCAATGGCTTTATTATATTTTTTCAGCATCATACTGATCTAAGTTACCAGTTATTGGTTGGTGTGGTCAGTCAATCAATTAAACCACGTTTATATCTATTATTATTAGCACCATATAAAGGATTAATTTGTTTAATTTTGAATATTTATTTTAGTTTTGCAATAAAGTTGCTAAATTATAAGAGTTATAAAATTATATTTGTATGTTTTGAAACATTGGTATTATTTTCAAAAGCAATTTTATTCTAAAATATTGATTTTGAATTTCCATTAAATTGTTGAATTAAATTAGTTATATCAAATACTTGTATAAATTCCAAGTGTCGATTTTATTTTGGGCGTTGCCTAATTTTAAGGGTAGTATTCCTGGGTTATCATTCATTCGGTGGTATTTTGGTTTGCTACCACCTCATATGTGTCCATATTTTGGCTCTCTTGAGTTCGTATGGCCAAAAGTTAGTTCAAATGGTGTGTATATTTTGTTTGACTATGTATTAATATTATTATAGGCAATAATAGCATAATCCATCAATCCTTCAGTTTCAGTAGGGAAACTTTCTTTCAATGTTTCTTAGGTGTTCCTCATTGTGGTGATCTTTCAACTACACTGTTTGATTCGTGATGTAAGGGGGTGGTAAAATGTACTTTAATTTTTATGTAAATTTAAAAGTTCTTTGACAGTTAGTTACAACTAGAATTCTGCCCCGTGCACAAAATTATTTTCTGGTATTCCCGCAAAAGCAATATATATTTATTAAAGGCGTGCGATGTTTATTGCATTTTTCCAGGTATTTCAATTGCTTGTGCATATTTTGAAAATGCGTCAACTAGAGTTAAATACATTTTTGAATTATAGTAGAATACGTCAATATGAACATTTTGAAAAGGCTTAGAAGCTGTTTCGGTTAACATTAAAGGTGAATAAGGTTTTTTCCTACAATATTTGGGCGTTGACAGATGTCGCAACAATTAATATAATTTGTAATTTCTTTTTCACATACCTATCAAAAATAATTTCTTTTTAAATATTCGAGAGTTTGTATACTTCTGTTTCCCTTGCATGATGGTTTTTGATAAGTAAAATTTGTTCTTCTTTATCTATTACTGTATTTATTAACTTAGTACAACGTATTAATTTTGGTCCCTTCTCCGAGAAGCGTTCAAGATATAACTTTATTAAAGTGTTTTATAAAAATTCATCTAAATGAAAATACATGTGATAAGTTTTACTTTCCACTGTATAATCCCTTAAAGTTATGTAAGTATAGTTATTAGTTTTGGGAATTTTGACATTAATTATTTTATGATGTTGATAGTTTTCTTGATTCACGATTAATTTATTATGAAGATGTGGAAAAACTAATATTTGATTTGTTTTGTTGTTTATAATCTCTTCTAATATTGAAATTCCATCATTGGTAGTTTCCATAACGTTAGAATGCTGTGTAGTTAAATCCTCTTGTTCTTTTCCTTACCATATCTTCATGTTTTCGCTCTTGTTCTTCTTCTTGTTGTGACTCTTTTTTCTGAACTTCTTTCCTAGTTCTTGGTGATCTAATTTTTGTCAACAGCACTTGGTTTATCATAGTATCTTGGCTTGTTGAGGTTGTTCTTCGGTCAACGTGCCATGGGTCTCTTAGATAATCAATAGGGTCGAATCCTTGTTCTTCTGTGTCTCCAGGGTGATTTATCATCGATTAATTTTCTAGAGCATTTATTTGAATTCTAGAAAGATTAATCTGCATTCATGTTATTTCTTTTTTTGTACATTATAATATAGTCAAATTCTTCTAATTTTAAGCGCCATCTTACTAGTTTACTATTTGGTTCTTTCAAGTTAAATAGCCATATCAATGGTGGTCAGTGTAAATGGTGAATTTTCGTCCAAATAAATATGGTCGGAAATATTTACATACCCATACAATCGCAAGTAATTCTTTTTCGATTGTACTGTACCGTGTTTCTGTCTCATTTAATGTCCTTGAAGCAAAAGCTATTGGTTTATCGGAACCTATTTGTCCTTGAGATAAGACTGCTCCTAAGGCCACATTGGGCGTCTGTTGTCCAATAAATGTTTTTTTGAAATCTGGATATTGTAAAATAGGTGCGTTAATTAATAAATTTTACAAAGTATTAAAAGCTGAAATAAATTCTTGATTGGATGTCTGGGTATAGGCATTTTATTAGGAACATGTTTTAGCAAAGGTTTGGTGGTGCAAATGATATCCACTAATCGAGAAAACTTTATTTCTTTGGAGTTAGTAGTAGGTATTGGAAATTTTTAATTGCTTCTATCTTGTCAGGGTTGGGTTTTACTCCTTGAGACGTTATGACATGTCTCAAATAATTTACTTCTTTTGTAAAAATTCTTTTATAACACTTTGAAATTGACTTTTCGTAATCGTTCAAACACTTTTCTTAGTCTTTCTAGGTGATCTTGTAATGATGTACTAAATATTACAATGTCATCTAGGTAAACTAGGCATTCTTCGTTTTGTATTCCTCTCAAGACGTTATCCATAACTCTTTGAAACGTCGAGGGCGCATTTTTGAGTCCAAAGGGCATTCTTTTAAATTCATAATGCCCATTTTCGGTTGAAAACGCCGTTTTACATATATCTTTGAGACATTTCTATCAGGTAGAAATATTTTGCCAAGTCCAATGTTAAAAATATTGACACTACTTGTCTATATATGAGTTATATTGGTGGATATTTGTCATCATTGTTTTCTTCATTTATTTTCTGTAGTCTACTAATCGCCATTTTCTTTTTCCTGATGCGTCCAGTTTTCTCAGGACTATCCAAATTGGGCTGGACCATGGTGATATAGAATCTTGAATAATACCTTGATCCATCATTTTATTGATTTGGTTACGTACTTCTTCTTTATGGACTTCCGGGTATCTGTATGTCTTCGTATATATAGGTGTTTCTTTTTTAGATTTATTTTTGTTGCTGAATTTGGTTCGTAAGTTAAGGGTATTTTTCACAATAAATATATCTCTGTATTCAAAAGCATTTATCAAAAGCAATATCTCAAATATTTATAATTAATAAAAAAAAAAAATTTAAATTTTGATTTTAAAATTTATATTGATTGTTTTGAATGATAGTTCATCAATTTCATTTTTCTAAGCAGTTGTGCGGATATTCAATATTTTACATTCCATAGGCTCGTTAAAAGTTATTTCGATAGGAACTATGTTGCTGTTGGTTACTGTTGTTAAAAACACGAAAATAATATTTCTACGTGACAATGGCTTCTGGTGAACACGTTTCCAAATTAGTGTAATTTAATAGCCATGCTTTCAATATTAACGGGAATTTTAACGATTTGTTTCGATCTTGGATTAATTATTATATTATAAAAAAAAAAAAAAAAATAATAGGTATTTTTATACGGGGTGTTATCAATAATTTATGGTTCATATCAATTATAGCTTTAATTTGCTCTAATAGGTTGCCAATAATACCATCATATTTGTCATGAATTTAAAACATAAAAATTTGTGTTTTTGATTTTCATTAAATATTAAAAATAATTATGAACTAATAACTTCATTATGATAGGATATCATATGAGCTGATTGAATTTGAAAATCTTCAAAAAATATAATTCGGATAAAATTGTTTTACCTAATTTAGGAGAAATTAAACTTTTTGAACTACCTGTATCTATTAGAAATTAGCATTAAGTTCAGGAATAAAAATATGAGGTAGATTTTTCTATTAAGTGCATTGATATTAATTAAGTTATTTCCTTCATAGGTGGAGTCAAAGGAAAATTTACATTATCTGTGTCTGTGTTATTATTGGGAAACAAACACTCATTATTAGATTGTTCATTATTCAATTGTTCATTATATTCTTGTGTGTCATATATTAAAATTGAGATAAATTATTAGAACTTTGCATTTTCATTGTTAAAATAATAATTATAATATTCTTGGTCAGCATAGTCTGGATATTCTTCGCAATAATATTGAGAACAATCAAAGGTTTCATTAGGATAATCATTCTGGGTCACCGGGTTATTTTTGAGAAAATAATAAATTTTAGCAGGATGCATAACTGCATTTCTACCGGATGATACTTCCATGGGTTCTGGTTTTTGTATATTTTGATTTTTATAACTTGACTAGATTTAAAAAATGGTTTGCAGTTTAGTTAAATTTTGTTGGAAGTATTCCTTTGAGATAATTCATTTTGTCTATTAAAAGTTTGAAAAGTTGGTCTTGGAAATACATTTGATCTCATTGGAAATTGATTAGAATTCGGTCTGTTATTAAATGATTGATTATTAGGTCCCCAAACGGTACATTGAGAAATTATTTAAAATTATTATAAAAAGGAGTGAAATAAAGGTTTTGACTATTTTGTTTGAAATGGATTATTCTGAAAAGGATTATTTAGAAAAGGATTATTCTGAAAAGGATTATTATTCTGTAATTTTTGGGAAGAGATTGGAATATTTTGAAGTGGTGGTTTGAAAGGATTATCTACAGGTGTAAATCTTTGATTCAGTTGAAAAGTTTGATTGTTATTTACCAAATTTTGTTTATTTTGGCTATAAAGAAAATTTTCTTCTTCAATAACCAAACTCATAGCTTTTTCTAAAGTTTTTGGGTCTCTTAATCGAATATTATTTTGTGAAATTACCATAGCCTCTGGCAAGTTTTAATGCTAGTTCTTCATAATTTGCTATCTTTATAGTGTGTTCAGCTGGGTTTAGACTTAATACTGGGCTGAAAATACTAAGGAACGTGCGTCTTGACACCTCATTCCAAAATTATATGGAGTTTTGTTACGATTGGGTTTTAAGATAACTAAATCTTGAACAAGACAATCCAGATTACGTTGATTATAAAGCTGATTAATAAGTTTTAATTGGTCCCATGAATTTAATTCTAAGACCATTGTTCATTAAATGATATACCAATCATTTCCAGTGTACGCATTATAGATGTTATATCCATGGTTCCTTCTCTGGTTTGTTATTAAGCTTTGACCACGTATAAATAAAATATTGAAATGTGTAGTTGTCATAATTATATCATCCTCAAATCTTAATGGAACCATAATTTCATTGAAGTTTTGTGTTGATGATGCGGCGGG
>NW_022146490.1:327270-423200 GCF_002938485.1 Sitophilus oryzae
CTGTTGTACTTCGTTCCGGTTACGTATTGCTGTCGTTTTTTATATAAAAAAATAAAAAAGTTATGGGGTAGGAAAGCGTATCATCCGGTATATAGGTATATCTATTTTGTAAATTATTCATTTTTTCTGAATGTAGCATCGTTGAAAAAATATTAATGATGTTTTTTTTGTTAAATGTAACAGAATCTACAGTACGTCCCTGGATGGTCTTTACAAGAGGAAAACAAATTTTAAAAAATTGAATTTGTTGTTTTTAAAACAATCGATCAATAGTTGAATTTTGCAAAAATCAAAAAATCAAAAAAGTTTTAATATTTCTAGAATATTTTTTCGTTTTCATTCTTTGATGTATAATCGAAAAAAAAAAACGGCGTCCAGTTAGCTAGCAAATGAGTAGCGATGTTATTCTCCGTTCCCCATATAAGTTTACATATAAAATGACAGCGATCTTCATTTTTTTTTTTCTTTTGATGTTTTTTCGATTATACTGTATTAATTTAGACTAACGTCATACTTTTGCGGTTTAAATGCATTAAAGAAACACAAAACTTATTTGGTTCAATGCTACCGGAAAGGTAATTTTAAATGTTGAGCTTGATGAATTTGATGAAGCAATGATGTTAATCAAAATTAATACTAACCATCAATCAAAAAGATTTTTTCTAAAACAGTAAGAAAATTTGGACAATAATTATAGACGGGTTTAACCACTTTAGAACCAGCAAAAATGTTGCTTCAGAGAATACGTTCCATACAAAAAACTTAAAACAATGGTTCCCCTTATAAAGACAATCCGGGGACATACTGTATATCTATCAAAAAAAAATTGTTTTCTTTTTAGAACGTGTATTTTAATAGATAGAGATAAAAATAACTATATTCATAAATCATAAGTAATATGTGTACCTTTATTATATGTGAAGAAAGTGTTTTTGTGTAGTATTGTTTAAAAGTGATTTTTTCACTCAAGACTTAAGAATTAAGAAAATATATTTTTTACATTCAATCAAAAACTACCGTTTGGTTTTTCAAATTTAACATTTTTTTTTTTTTTTTTTTTTTTTTTTTTCAATTTTTCAAAATTAAACCAGCTGAAACAGCGAGTATACCAGCCATCTCCGGAGAAATTTATTTTTCGAGATAAGGAGAAGTCGAATGTAACTTTACAGGGAAATAGTCATGTGAACTGGAGGAACCTTTTCTGGAGCAAATGACATGCCGGCAATTGAATTTCCTCCATATTAGAAAGGCCAATTTATTGGATAAACGTTTCAAAGGGCTTACCGAGTCCATATTGAATAGAATCTCGCACGACGACGTTTGCTAAAATATAAAATAAGGAAAGTATTGAAATTTTTACATGAAAATCACTTTAGAAAATTTAGAATTTTATCCATAATAGTTGTGTTTCTATTCTCTGAGATAGAGATAGTCAGGTTTTATTGAATATGACTATAATGGTGGATAAAATTTTTTATATGAGATGCAACATTTATTTGACTATAAGCTTGGTGCGTTTCAGTTGATTTTAAAAATTGCGATCGCAGCGTTCAATTTTGTTTTGTTTTGAGCTATTTCCAAAACGTGTCGGTAGCTGTACTCGAGGCAAAGGATTTTTTTTCTTCTTAAATCTCAGTGAAATAAGTAAACCTAGACGTTTCTAAAACAACTGTTGTTACGATGATATTTTGTTAATTACATCTCGTTTTATTTATATTGATATATATATTTTCCACAGAATTAATATTTGAACACGCGTTTATTATATGTATAATAGATCTTTAGGAACAAAACTTTTCACTTAAACTGCAGGAATATAATTACAATATTTTTATGATTTAATTTTATTATAATGAATTAATATATAAAATTGTATATGATATGTTTGTTTAGGCCTTAATTGATTAATATAAGAGTAGTATTGCTGATGAGTAATACTGGTATATTATCAATATATCTGCTTGGAAAAATTATTAATTGACCCGATGTCAACAAAAGTATGGTCGACGGACATTATTTGAAAGCAATGTTCTTTTATTGTTCTTAAGAGAAATCTGTAAACGGTATTCTTATTAGTACCCAGCATGGTTTGATATAAATCCATTCAACTAGTATTTGTTATGCTAGGATTTAGACAATTAAAACTAGGAATACAAAACCAAATTTGTAAACTAAACTTTGCTACAAACTACAGTATAAATGTTACTTTACCATAACCAGAAATAATAAATAATTAAACAATTTTTTAAATATTTTGTGTATATTTTGTTCATGAGCCGCAATACCGTGGATTACATATAAGCCGATAAATGGTAGACCGCTAGTTAGCACTGTTTTATATTTTTTTACTATATTGTAATTAATAATATTAGACAATGATTAAAACTAAATATTCTTGTGTAACCTTCGAGGAATAGCGAATTTAATTTACCATCAGTAACTGTTTTCGTATCAGTTTTTCCATGTTTACTTATTTTTCTGAAGCCACCTCAACCTTTTTTATTGTTAATCTAGGTTAACAATAAAAAACAAACAACCAATCACGGCGGGTCTCGATCAATTTCAGAAACCGTGGTATCTAATTTTTATATCACCGGTTTATATTTATTGTACTATTTTCAGAAATGTTTTGCGAAATGTTTTACGAAATATTTGCAGAAATATTCCGTAAAACATTTCGGGGATAGCGGCTGTTTAACACTTTTAAAATAGTTACATGAAAATGTTTTCGTGTATTTGCTATTTAAACGCGTGTATTTATTTAGTCCGCTGATTACAGTATTCTCCGACCAACCCTATATAAATATACAAACTTAAATAGCGTGTACACGAAAAAGTTGTTAATATTATTTGAAAAGAATTAATAAGAGCAATGTATGAAAATTCACACAATCTTTGTACCTGAGAATTTTATAACTTCAATAACTGCACTAGTAAAAAACAACATACTTAAATATTACGTCGATTTCAACATTATTTCAATGAGACCAGCATGAACAGTAAGAGACGGCATGAAATACAGTTCTGATTTCTGCCGCGGCAAGCGCTGCTGTCGGAATTTTAAAAATCGTTTAAAATGCACCAAGCTTATACAACAATTACACTATTTGTGATTAAATTTGAAAAACCAACCAGAGCATTAATTTCATTCTGAATTTTCAGAAAAAAAAATGACACAATCATATTTTCTTTAAATATTCATTCATGATATTGGGAAATATTTTTCTTAATAAAAATGTAAATTAAATAACCAACTCTGTAAGATGCTAAACTAAGTAAATAACATCTAAACCTTTGGGTTGGATTCATTTCTTAAAAAATCCTAGGTATTTCACCACTTGAAAAAGAAATCTAAGAAACAAAAAAGTATTTTATGTAAAATGCCACTGTGTTGTACCCAAACGAAAACCAGCTTTGTGAGTGACTTTATACTCAAAAATAAATTTCCAGAACTACAACAAAATATGAATAACGTTTGTAATGACAGTTTATCAGAACATCTACGTGTCTACTAAAAAAAACAAAGTATTTTCTAAGTACCGTATGATCGAAAAAAAAACGGTGTCAGCGATGGCTATGAAATGAAGATCACTGTCATTTTAAATGTAAATTTATATGGGATATGTCGTCGATCGTCATTTCCCAGCCAACTGGACGCCGTTTTTTTTTTCGATCATACGGTAGTTATACAGGGTGTTCCTTAATGACATGCTAATATTTAAGGAGGTGATTCTTGGATCTATTCTAAGAAAAATACTTCATATGAATGTATGTCCTAACCATCTTAATTTCTGAGATACAGGGTGGTAAATTTTTATAATAACTCTCATTTTATTACAGATATCTTTATGAAACTTGATACACGCCTTCTATGCATCACAATACCTTTTTTAGCGTACAAAGAATTTTATTTGTTTCAACCAGTGCCGTCCATACGGGTTTTACATTAGATATTTTTGGAGAAAAAAGTGGTACACCACTGACTTCTCTTAAAATACAAATATTTTCAAAATCTCCATGCATTTCTAGAAT
This sequence comes from Sitophilus oryzae, assembly GCF_002938485.1. Taxonomy (NCBI): domain Eukaryota; kingdom Metazoa; phylum Arthropoda; class Insecta; order Coleoptera; family Curculionidae; genus Sitophilus; species Sitophilus oryzae. Next base: position 331,303 of record NW_022146490.1, read on the forward strand.
TTTTTTTTTAGTTAAGATGTTTAGGACATATATTCATACAAAGTTTTTTCTTAGAATAGATGCAAGTATCACCTCCTTAAATATTAGCATGTCATTAAGTAACACCCTCTATTTGAACATTTTAAAATGTTTTTCTTTTGATTTTTGCTTCTGACAATTGCTGTCCTCTATTCGCGAATTTCAAGTTCCAGAACTTTACGCCCTGGGCTACTCAACGGCGGTCCTGAAAGGAGCTGTGCGCGATAGCTGGTGCCTCCATATGGCGCGGAACAGTTCTGAATTTTATGACTCAATTGAATGGAGTGAGAGTATCTTGTTCTTGAACAGTTCAGAGCTGCACAACGGCGTGAATGGAGGACAGTAAATGGAAACGTTAAGCATTTTTCTAGTAAAAAAACCGCTGTTAAGCTGGTTTTTGTTTAGATTCAACGCAGTGACATTTTTCAAAAAATATCCTTTTTACGGTTTTTATTACAATGGTAAAATATCCAGGTTTTTTTTCAAGAGCTAGGCTAAGAAATTTACAAACATAAATGTATACATGTGCTACTTTATGATAATTTCAAATCTTGTACATATAGTTAATAATTTTTATTACCTTAATATAGTTCTAAACTGAAAAAAACATCTAGCTTCTTTGTAAAAGCAAAAAAAAACAATATATAAAAATTATAGCGCCTAAGACTTAATTGTTCCTTTTTATTCTAGAACTATATTATGGTAAAACTGTAAATTTTTAATATGGCTGTGGTTTTTTTACATGTACCTATTAAATTACTAAAAAAATATTATATGTAAATGTAATAAAGTGTTAAATAAATAAATGTAGGCTTTTAATGGATAATGTAGAGTTTATTTTAATGATAATAAATATATTTGTAAATCAATTTCATATGTGTTCCGCTTCAAATCTTGTGAAATGTCAGTTTTTGTTAATTTTGTATATTCATTATCTCGTTACTTTTTTATATATCAATGCAGGTCTATACAGGCTGTCAAAAAATAGTGTATCTAACTTTGCTGGGTGATTCTACAGATAAAAATAAAGCAAAAAGTTCCTAAGTTTTTATCTGTAGAATTACCCGCCGAAGATTAGATTTAGATACACTATTTTTTGATACCTAATATATTAAAATCGTTTAGTATATTATTAAAATTATTTTTTAGATAAATATATTTTTAAATATTTTATATACATATTTGATAAGTACCAATAAATTTATTTCTAAACTATAAGTTGAAATATACAGGGGTGGCTGCACCTCCATTCGCCTCGGTTGATTATACGAAAATGGAACGATGTAGAAACATAATTTTTATGGGTATATGTAGACAGGCAATGTGCATATTTTAAAATTATTTTCAAATGTACAGGGTGTCAGAACTAAGATCTATACCAAAGTTATATTTTTTTTCTTGTGGAACACCTGTATTTTCTTTCATTTTTTGGATTCTTGGGCATAAAATAAGGCATTTATTATAAAAGGGTTTAATATGTTTAAATGCTTTGGTTTTTGAGATATTTAAAAGATATTTAAATATATATGCTATAATGAAAAGTTTGTCAACACAATGTACATTACTTTTCAGAGTTAATTCTAGTGCTGACTTGAAGCCAAGGAAATAAACTTTACTAAAAAAATGTATTGCTTCCTTAAATGTATACAGGGGTATCAAAAATTGCTGGTCTATTTTAAATATTTATTTTACATAAAAACTTTGTTATTTCAAATACTACATTCTGTATTTTTTTAAATAAATCGAAGCAGATTTAAATGCTCTCTCAAACTGTATTAGGGTTTCCTATACCTATTTGGCTCAGATTTTGAATAAAAAGCGATTTTTCAATAAAATTGTAATCAAGATGGTTGGTGTCGCCACGGCAATTTTCTAGTGACACTTACTAGCTATTTTCAAAATCGACATTAGTTTATGGACTTTCTTTAAATTTATAACAGTTTACTTTTATTTAATTTTTCTACAATAGTTTAATAAGTAAGTATTCATTATTTTATCAAGAAAAATAAAGAAGTAGTTCTTTTTGATTTATATTACTTCAGGCTAACCCCCCCCGCAAGTAATTGTCCTCCGAAATAAAATCACTAGTAACACATCCATTCCTTCGGCCAGCAGATACTGCTTCATTTTTCTTGATAAAATAATAAATACTTACTTATTAACATTATTGTAGATAAATTAAATGACAATGTTGTATATAAATTAAATGACAACAGATAAATTAAATGACAACAGATAAATTAAATGACAACTGTTATAAATTTAAATGAGGTCCATAAACTAATGTCGATTTTGAAAATAGCTACTAAGTGTCATTAGAAAATTGCCATGGCGACACCAGCCATCTGACCAATCAATTTTATTGAAAATCGTTTTTATTCAAAATCTGAGCTAGATAGGTATAGGAAACCAATATAGTTTGAAAGAGCATTTCAACATGCTTCGATTTATTTAAAAATACAGGGTGTTACATTTGAAATAACAAAGTTTTTATATAAAATATATCCTTAAAATAGATCAGCAACTTTCGACGATAGCCCTGTATAAATTTAAGGAACCAATACCATTTTTCAGTAAAGTTTATTTCTCTATCTTTAAACTCAGCATAAGAATTAATTCTGAAAAGTAATGTACAGGGTGTTAATAGTCTATTCTATTGTAGCCTGCAAATTTAAATATTTTTAATTATAATCAAAAACTAAAGATTTTAAACATATTTAACCCTTATAATAAATGTCTTTTTTTAGCCCAAGAATCCAAAATGAAATAAAATACTGGTGTTCCTATAAGAAAAATACAACTTTGGTATGGATCTTAGTTCTGAAACACCCTGTATATTTTCAAAATAATAATAAATTGTGCACATTGTCTCCCACATATATCCCTAAAATATTTTGTTTCTACATCTTTCCGTTTCATTTTCGTATAATCAACTGAGGCGAATGAGTGCCTCACACCTGTATATAAAATATGCATATTTGTTAAAATATTTAATTGTCTTAAAGCTTACTAAATTACATTTCAAATTTTAGCCGAATATAATTTGTATTAAATTTTTGTAAAAAGTCTAAAAAATATGCATAAGTAACAATATTGTATTAATTAAAAAAATCGTTATTAATAATTTAAAAAAAAAGCTAGAATTTTATTTAATAAAATAATGTTTCAGTATTATATCATGGTTATATAAATACCGCAAAACAAAAAAATATTGTTCGTTTTTTCCATCCCATTTTTTATTATTTTTATGTGAATATAACAAAATAAATATTTTATAAACCACAATACCACATGTTAACAGGCATATGTAATCAATAAATGTTTTAAATTCTAAGCCGAAAATTTTTCATTTTTATATTAATGCTTTAGAAGTATTTTTAATTAAAATCATATATAAAAATTCGAGTTCTGCTCATCTGTGATATGTTTTTATTTTTATTGTATAACGGTCCAAAAGTTGTTAGTTCAAAGTTTGTTTTGTTAATTTTTGAAATAATTGTAAAAGAGCTTTAATCATTTCTGCGTCATTAATTTCATCCATGTAATATAAACGTATAAATATATTGTTTAAACAGAATTTCTCCAGAAAGTAAAATATAATACTAATTGTAAAAGTTTGTGTTTTATTTATTATACCCTTTAAAGTTCACACCTCAGGTATGCCCTTCCATTCTGGGGTACGTGTTGTGCGGCTCAATTTGACCGCATTTTCAAGCTCCAGAAGAGAGCTGTTCGATATTCACTGGGACTAAACAGCAGAACTCATTGCCGGGGCTTTTTTAGAGAATTAAAAATATTGACTCTTCCTTCCTTATTTATATTTGAATCCGTTTGCCTAATACAAAAGCATGTATCAGCTTCTCAAGAAAGGCCATCTCCACACTTATCCACTCAGGAACGCGGAGCAAGATCTTTATCTACCTACCCCACGCTCAGAGTTAGTTAAAGTTCAATATTATACAACTCAGAAAAAATGCACAATCACCTGCCATTTGAAATCAAATCCATAACATCATTTTTTTCATTTCGCAAAGCATTGAACTCTTATTTACTAGGACAAGGCTTTCTACGCCGTAAATGAATTATATTTGAATTGAAAATCGAATTTGATCTTGAAAACACTGGTCTAATGTTTTGCTATTGCTATATTTACTAATGACATCGAAATTAATTTATTTAGAGGTCATTGATATTTTGCTATAAACTGGCTAAATATTTTTGAATATTATTTTTATTTTTTTTGTTCTTTGACATTGTAAACATTTATATATGTTTATTTTAACAATAAGACTGACAATATTATTTGTATAATGTTTTGTATTATCTTTTGTTTGTTTGTTTGTGTACCTTGTTATTTTTTACTTTGTTTGTTAGTTTACCTTTGTCCACAAATTGAAAAATTTTTTGACAATAAAGGCATTTATTTATTTATTTATTTATTTATTTATTTATTTATTCCTTTAAGGCAGGATATATCAGCAAAATTAATTTAAAATGCAAATTTTGACATTTTCGCTTAAAAAAAGTCGTATTTTAAATTTCAATCTAGAGTGCCATGGCTGTGTTAAGGGGCGTCCAGACCCTTTGAATAAGAAGGCTAAGGAAGGAGCATAATCCTATCCATGTAATCATGCATGGTGGGCGGAAAAAGCACTCTAGGGTGGGGATCCTTGACAGTTCTGTTTGACGATTCATTTGACACCAAATACGTTTAAATAAAATATACGATGGCCTCCCCATAAGAGCAATGAGAGGATTTACGTCCCAGTATTGAAGGAGGACAGAAAATCGAGTTGAATGGTTTCAAGACAGGTTCCTCCTTGTTTAGTCAAACCTCCTACAACACAAGGATAGACTTATGTAGGCAATGCATTGAAATTCTATAGCCATCCTTCAACATCGGGACAGGAATTTAAGCGGTACCCTCCGTATACTTTATTTTAAACGTATTTGTTTGACACATTTGAATTTGATTTGAAATTTTGTGGATTTGTCAGTCTTTACGGAGCTAATTTTATTTTATTTATTATTTATTCTACTACTGGTAGTTGTATAAAGGTAGTAAATCTAGATGTAAATTGTGGCAGAACTTAAATTAACAGTGACACTACCGCGATTTATCGAAAAAGACTCTAAAATAGTTGGTTGTGTAGCGTGCGGTAGATCTCGGCAAAAATTGAGTGAAATAATGAAACAACTTTTCGCTAGTAAGTGACTATATAATATACATAGGTGTAGTAAACCGATCATTTATGAAATTCACTTAAATTAACTAAATTATATATTTTTCTTGCATTTTAGCTTTTATTTATTACTTGTCAAAGATTAGATGTCAAAGAGTTTAGATACGTTAATTTGACTTACCTGCTTCAGTAGCGTATCGGATGTTTGTGTTAATAAATACTTATTATAACTTATCTATTTTTATTAGAATTATATATTTTTATAACAATTTTAAAACTACCAACATTTATTCACAACGTAAAATAAAACAACAAATTATTGAGTCTACCCCCACGTCTACCCTACATCATAGTTTTAGATTTTAAATAAAATTAGAACGACACTGATAAACCGGAATTTAAGTCGGCCATATTTGAGGCCCATCGCGGTGTACCTAAGATTTTGATATGCTCCTTCCTTAGTCTTCTTATTCAAAGTCCAGACCGGATGAGCGAGCAGGAGCGAGCAAGAATTCGGGTATGGTTCTATGGGAACGCCTAACTGGTGCAGACGGTTCTGCGAGCGAGCGAATGATTGCTTGCTCGCGCTCGTCGCTGTTCCACGCCGTGTCGGTACATCAAAGAAAATTCGCGCTATTGCACGTTCGGTTTGGACGGGATTTTGTTTACCACGTTTGCGATCGAATATCAAAAATGGAATGGCCGAATGAAGTTGTTTTAGAGCTAAAGGCGGCATCCCACGGCGTGTGTATCGGCGATCCTGGCTCATAGCTTGAGTTCGTCTAGGCTCGCCTAGGCTTGGCTCGTTAATCTGGGCTTGGCAAGTGGATGCGATCCCACGATGCGTGAAAGGTCGTGAAGAAGGCTCGTGTTGGTTTGGCAAATTTAGTTTTTAGTCGTGCCAGTGGTGTTGCAACATGAACGAAAAAATCGACGAACACAAAATGCAGCTTTGTGTTGCAGCCGCTTATTACATCATGTTGGGTAATTTTTTTGAACCAACAAGAACGGCAAAAAAAAGTGTGTTGGTGGAGAGTGTCTTTGTATTAAAGCCGCAATATGTAAGTACTTTTATAGGTTGCCCCTTTAAATTCAATACAATTTGATATAGCATACTGGGGGAGGGGGTGAAAACTAGTCCTATTTATTTTTTGTATCTGTCATTCTTCTGTATATAAAAAAGTGAAGAATTTTAGAATTTTACGTATGAAAATTTAAACAGTTCTTATTAACTTGTAGTTTTACAAATTACCTATTTGGTTGGTATGTTTTTAAAGTTAAACGGTTTTATTGAAAATAAAGATAATATGGATGTAGATTATACTAAATCACTTTATATTGATATTATAGCGATTGACTTATTTATTGTCTATGTATCTTTAAGTCAAGACGACACTGATACTGAACGCGCACCTCCGTACTCGTTTCGAGGATCGTTGGATCGGGTTGAACCTGCTTTGAGCCGAGCTCGAAGAGGCTCGCCTTTCCTTTGAGTATCGTCAAGGGTTTACCGACAGAAAGCGGGTATGTCCAAGCCGCGCCAAAAATGACGAGCTGCCCCATAGCTGCCCGGTCCCACGACTCGTGTATCGGCGAGTCTTGCTCGTGGCTTGCCGATACACGCGCCGTGGGATGCCGCCTTAATAGAGTACAAAAATCTCCAAGAGCCGTAAGGTTAGATCTAGCCTTTCTCTAGATGAAATTGCTTTTCGGTAATTGGTATCACTTTTCATTATTTTTATGTCAATTAAATCTAATAAGGTATTAAAATCTGTAAGTGACATCCGACAAAAGTTCTTAAATTTTTCAGAATCTTCTGTTTCAACATCGTTTAGTAAATTGTTATCACCATGAGAAATTCGATTTTTAAAAAGAATTATGTTCCACCATCTCCTCTGCAGTCAGACAGAATTACAAATATTGGTGTTTTGTTCTTGGATTAATAATATTAAATATACCTTTAATAAAATATAACCCTATATTTATATTGCTTACTTATCCTAATCTGATTTTTGAGAACTTTATTTATATTTTGGCATACGCCTGGTATTATTTTTGAAATGCTTTGCCTGGAAACTTTGAATAAATAACCCAAACTGGTATGTGAGTCTCTAATTGCAACGAATCTTAATGCTATAGGCAATTTTTATTTAACTCGTTCTTTAACCGGAATACACTTCCTAAAAGTTGTATTTTTCCTTTCTGTATGGGGGCCAACTATGTTAATATGTCTTTCAAAATCAGTAGCGGTCGTGCGATAAAAAATATTAAAAAACATTCTGTCTGTAAATCGCATAGATGTTTACTTTCACTGTGCTGGGATATACTTTTGAAATTATTAGCAGCCGATATTAAAAATACTTCAGTATCATCCATGTCCGAACAGCACAAACGCAAGCACTACATAACAATATGGACGCCGTTGCTTGCGAGCCGAAAGATCTTGAGAAACACGACAAACAGGAAGCAAGAGCGCGAGCAGAATCACGAGCAATGTGGACGCACCTTTAGAAAAATATATTTGATCATCTAATGTTTTTAGTGTTTTGTTTTGTCGTTTAAAAGATGCCCAAATGCTTTTTTTTAACCGTATCTCAATTTTTTCAAATGGAACAAGGGTGGCTCATTAGCATATTTTGGAGTTATATTCTCATTATAAACCGTATGTTACAATTTCAAATAAACCATATGCGAAAATGTCAAAAGCTGAAATGTAATATGTCATTCTATTCAGAGCGTCATTTTCTATTGAATAAAGTAAAAAAATCCCGGGGGTGCCATTTAAAAATCAAAAGTTGCTGTTATTTCCGGTGAAACAGGAAGTGGCCGAAAACAATTGAATATGTCAATCAACCCTAATTTATGTCACATACTGACATATAAATCTCGTTTTTTATCTAACAAATTAAAAAAGTTATAGGGGTGTGAACCTAACCCCATCTTCAGAAATAGATTCAAGTATTATCTTAATTTATTAATTTCGTAAAATGTAAATTCATGATATAAAACGTAATGAAAGAATTACCCAGATTTAGCCCAAATTAATTTTTAACTCGCACGAAAAAGATTATTTCGAAATGCTTTTACCGAATTTAAACATAGATATCGATCTGCTCCGGCTGCGTCTATGATCCTAAGTACAAATCTATTTGCACAATCTATAGAACGTGCACATATATGAATAATGCCCGAAGCTAGAATCCTAGTGAAATTTCGCTACGTTGTTGCTCTATCGATCTCCTGTGAACGAGTCCTAATATGCATTAGAGGCCCAAACTGCAATCTCCGATGCGATTTTATGCTACGATACTGACCCTAATCTATCGGTTTCGTGTTAGATGTTTTTCTTATTTATGCATAGTGAGCCGGCTGATTCTAAAATAGCTTTACATAACATGTGGATATTTGTTTGAGATTTTAACATTACTTTTGGCTCAACTTTCGTTTGACTGAAATCTGTTATATAGTCTATAAAATGAATAACTTTGAATTTTGACCGTTATTTTTTACCAACATGGCAAATATAAAATCCCTCTATCAAAAAAGTTACTGATATTCTTTAAATTGAGTGCCTGAACGAATCGGATAGGTAACTCTTTTTACTTTGGTGAAATAGAAAAGGAAAATAATAAAACAAGTGACAGTTCTTCCTCTTCTTGCAAAAATCAACACGAAATGTCATGATTGTCAAAAGTAAAATGTCATCAGCTTCTAAATATCAGACCAACGCCGTCTCTAATAGATCAGCCTAGGAGCGAGATTTATGACGTCACGCTAGTTAGATACTACGCATTAATAAATATGTTGTAGAATACATGGAAAACGTAATTATTCCTCGTATTTTTGGTTTGTATTTTAAAAATGATATAGTTTGAACGTATACATGAAATATACATAATATGCAGTTAATAAATACAATATATCTACCTATTTATAGTAATAAATACTTTGGCAAATAAACTATGAACCATACAAATGCAGCAAATGTTTTACAATATACAAACAATGAATAGGTACATAAGTTAAAGGGTAAAATGTAAAATATATTTTAAATTTTGGAGTTTGAAAATCGATCTAATTTAACAAAAAACATTTAATATCTACTAATAGTGATGTATTAATATTTGCATTCACAAAATTTCTATGTATATTGTGCAAGTATCAATGTTTGAAAAATTATATTTGGAAATAATAAAATATCATAGAAAAAAAGGCGTCAGCGATGGCTATGAAATAAAGATCGCTGTCATTTTATATGTAAAATTATTCTAAAATTTTAGATTTTCTTGGGATTTTGATTCGGGAAAAGCGCTGAATAAGTTTTCATTTGGTTTTTCATTATTTTTATTTGGTTGAAAAAAACGTTTCGGCTAAGACTATAGCCTTCATCAGTGTTGTGTCATATGAAAAAATAGTGTCGAATATAATCCAGAAAATTACATATAAAATATTCACACCACACACTACATAATGTTTACTGCAATTAATAAACTAATACAAACTTGTCAAAAGAAGACCACAAATTTTTTAAAATTATTATTCTTAACACTAAAACTATCTACATTGACTATGGAGTGCGATTTCAGCCATAGTCAATGTAGACAGTTTTAGTGTTTTAGTATTCTACAACATATTTATTAATCCGTTGTATCTAACTAGCGTGACGTCATATATCTCGGTCCGAGGCTGTTCTATTAGAGACGGCATTGCGTCAGCATGGCCGCAAGTTGCTAACCCTTTGAATAAGAAGACTAAGGAAGGAGCATATCAAAAATTTTAGGTACACCGCGATGGGCCTCAAATATGGCCGACTTAAATTCCGGTTTATCAGTGTCGTTCTAATTTTATTTAAAAAATGTAAAACTATGATATAGGGTAGACGTGGGGTAGACTCAATAATTTGTTGTTTTATTTTACGTTGTGAATAAATGTTGGTAGTTATTAAAATTGTTATAAAAATATATAATTCTAATAAAAATAGATAAGTTATAATAAGTATTTATTAACACAAACATCCGATACGCTACTGAAGCAGGTAAGTCAAATTAACATATCTAAATTCTTTGACATCTAATCTTTGACAAGTAATAAATAAAAGCTAAAATGCAAGAAAAATATATAATTTAGTTAATTTAAGTGAATTTCATAAATGATCGGTTTACTACACGTATGTATATTATATAGTCACTTACTAGCGAAAAGTTGTTCCATTATTTCACTCAATTTTTGCCGAGATCTACCGCACGCTACACAACCAACTATTTTAGAGTCTTTTCGATAAATCGCGATAGTGTCACTGTTAATTTAAGTTTTGCCACAATTTCCATCTAGATTTACTACCTTTATACAACTATCAGTAGTAGAATAAATAATAAATAACATAAAATAAGCTCCGGAAAGACTGACAAATCCACAAAATTTCAAATCAAATTCAAATGTGTCAAATGAATCGTCAAACAGAACTGTCAGGGATCCCCACCCTAGAGAGCTTTTATGGTGGCTTTTCCGCCCACCATGCATGAATACATGGATAGCATTATGCTCCTTCCTTAGTCTTCTTATTCAAAGTGCTAACCTAATAAAATTAACCCTAGAAAAGCCCGCGGGAACTGTCAAATTCAAAGTTATTCGTTTAACAGACTATATAAAAAATGACTTTATATATGCGTTCTAGAAGGCGTTAGGAGTACAAATATACAAAAATTTTCCTGCGGAAATGCGTCATTTTCATTTTTCGAACTTTAGTATAGCCGAAATCTGTTACATCAAAACTAGTCTTCGGGGTGTGTTCATTTCAAATCTGCGCACATACTACACAAGTGCACACACTGTTTTTTTACAATCCCCTACGTTCCATCAAACAGTCAAACTCATTCGCCAATTATTTGAACTATTAAATAAATAAACCTCTACCTAAAAGCTTCCTGCATTTGAATAATTCAATTTAATTCAAGCTCGATTTCCGTCGGAGGTGCATTTATAAATGAAACCGGCGAAAAAAGAAGTTTGGATCGAACGAATTTGATTTAACTTGTACGAATACAATCGGTAGCGGTGGCTGTATATACGGTTGCGGTCAACCTATTTCAACTTTCCGCAACTCCGTCCGATCTATTCTGTTCAACGGACTGGCTTTGAGTCGAACTCCCGCCACTTCATTTCGCTTAGTGCACTATTATCGGTAAACTATATCGATACTGAATTTGTTTAATTTGTTTTTATATCTGAATTTATACTGGGTGAGTTTCCTACGATGTTCTCTATGGGTATCTCGGAAACTACTGGAGATAGAGAGTCGGTTAAATGGGGAAAGAATTGCAGTTTTGTGGGGTCATAAATATGCGCCTTTCAGATTTTTGAAAAAGTTAATAATAAGCTATTTTAGACAAAAAGTTTTCAATCATATTGTTTCCTCCGTTTTTTTCTAAAGCCTGTCATTTTTGACATATGACACAAACATATGCTTTTTAAATGGAAACCATAGTTGGCCATGACTTCATAAAAAGCGCCATTTTTTAAGCTTTTTAGCGATATAAGCTATAATATGTTTTTTCGAAAAATTACTGAGTTATAGCCAATTCTTATCATTTTTAAACAATTTCACTTAGGTAGCCATGGAAAGCGCCGTTGCTCTCTCATTCAATCGCCTTTGCTCTCAGAAATGTGAAGCTGTCACATCCAAACGTTGTAAATTAAAATAAACAAAAATTGTAAAGTATGAGTTTTTTAAATGAAGAAAAGCGTGTAGATACTCGCGCATCAATAGAGTGGTTCCAACATGACTTTCATTATGACCTCCCCCATAATGAAGGAAATGTTAAAAATTATTTATATCATAATTATGCAAACTCAGGGGTAGGAAGAGGTGGACCAATTGCATGGGCCTCCTCGATCACGTGACCTATCCATTTTAGATTTTTTATGCGAGCGTTTATCGTTAACATTAAGGTTTACAAAAGAACTTGAAAGAAGTGGCGGTACGAGAGAAGTTTAATTAAGTCGACCGGTCTTTCTGTGAGAATAGGTAGTAACTTAGTTTTAAAAAGATGCAACTCAAAACAATGACCGATTTTTTGAACATTTTCTAAAATAACTTAAAGTGTATGTAGTGATATTATTTTCTTAAGTTTTAGTTTGTATAATGTAAATTGTAAAAAACCGTTTAGTAATATATTCTGACTTTTTATAAGTTATAAATCATAACAAAATAAGAATACCATACCAGAATACAATACCATCTAAGTGAAATCTAAGTGATCTAATACAATCTAATACAATCTAAGTAAAATTAGTCAAGAAAGATAAGAATTGGCTATAACTAAATTTAACTTTCCTAACATGTCTTGAAAACCGTTCTCTAAAAAACGTAAGATTCACCGGTCAGCGTATTCTCGAAAATGTACATATGGTCAAGAAAAGTTGAACCAATAATCCTAGATGCTTTTCTTCATTTGAAAAATTCATATTTACAATTTTTAATTATTTTAATTTACAAAATTTGGATGTGACAGCTTCACATTGATGAGAGCAAAGGCGATTAAACTTGTTTCCATGGCTAACTAAGTGAAATTGTTTAAAAATGATAAGAATTAGCTATAACTCAGTAATTTTTCGAAGAAAACATATCATAGCTTATATCGCTGAAAAGCTTAAAAAATGGCGTTTTTTATGAAGTCATGGCCAACTATGGTTTCCATTTAAAAAAACATATGTTTGTGTCATATGTCAAAAATGACAGGCTTTAGAAAAAAATGGAGGAAACAATCTCATTAAGGATGTGATTATCTATAACTTTTATCTGAAAAAACTTTTTGTCTAAAATAGCTAATAATGGAATTAGGGACAATTTTTAAAATAGCCGAAATTTGTTTTTTTTTTTCGAAATATCTAGTAAGCCAGGAACTTTTTCAAAAATCTAGTAGTTTCCGAGATACCCATAGAGAACATCGTAGGAAACTCACCCTGTATAAAAGCAAAACTCTAAAATAATAAGAGATTATATAATTGTTATTATAATATTGTTCCCAGTAATTAGTATACCGGGTGCGTCTCAAAACTGGCTCACCCCTATAATTTTTTTATTTTTTTAGATAAAAAAACGAGATTTGGCGTGTTAATACTAAGGGCTGGCAAAAGTAAGCCTTGGGTAGTGATTTCCGTATGTAAGAAGAGTACAATGCGTTTATAATGTACTAAACAAAGAGAGAACAGTAAACACGTTGCCAAACGTATGAAATAAACCGAGAAACTGTGCACATTGCCAAGAGACGTGGAAGGGGATATAGCAGATTTGTCGCAGTGACCGGTCGACCCAATCAGTACCTCTGTCAGTTGTCAGTACTGAAAGTTCTAGGGAAAGGTGTACATCATGCGTTCAGCTTCACGATTTAATTATGTCTCGTGATACTTTATTGTTTATTTATTAACGAGTCGTTGTAATTTTCCCTACAGCTTGAAAATCTTTAAGTGCAAATTGGCACCTGGGATTGCGAGGATCAAGTCCTTGTTCTGTTAACAAAAAACTTCTTTTCTTTTTATTGGCTTATAATTACACTTCGAACGAAATCGAGCTTCAATTAAATTGAATTATTTAGATGCAAGGTTTTCTGGTAGAGGTTTATTTAATCGTATAAATCGGTGCATGTGTATGACTGTTAAATTAAAATGTCACCAAAACATCCAAATAATCAGTTCAATCGAACTGAATTTCAAGCCAAATTAAATTTTTCTTATTAACTCATTTAGTTAAATTCGTATCCAATCAGTCAAAGCCTATTAATGAATGGATAGTATGATCGAATAAAAACGACGTCATAGTACGGGTAAAAATAACACTCTAGTCCAGGCTTTACTTAGTGCATGTTATTATAAAAATTTTGGAGACACTCCTTAATTAAATTTAAGGTGTTACAAGTGTTTAGTTACGTAATAGAGGGCGCAATTTTTAAATTCATGGACATATTTGGCGCCGGGCTGACTAACTGGAATTTAAATTTCCTGCTGGAGATTCAGGAGATAGCTCTGCTGTAAAAAATGTCAAGTTGCCGCATATATTTATTTATTTTCTGAGTCATTCGTTTTGACACTTTAGTTTTGTATGTATGAGTACTTTTACTATACTTAAACAGTTTGAATTTTAATTCAATTTTTTTTGGTTAAAATTGGATAATAATTGATCAATTCCAAATTTGTAAAAAACTAGTTTTATCAAAGGAAATAGAGTTTTAAGTATAAATCTCTTACTAAGCAAGATGCAGCTTGCAAGAGTGATTATCTATCAGAATATACCATATCATAGTTATAGAAAGTTAAATCAACTAGGCAACAAGACAGCAACAATGCTCAAAACAGCAAACCGCTATGAATTCTGCTGGAATAAGTTAAATCAAACTTGTTGAAATCAAATATCTTTTATATTTCGGTTCAATTTATAAACAATCATATAGTCTGCACGAGTATTTAGTTTAAACTAAATCAATTTAAAAAGAAGCAGAGCTTTGGGCGAGGTTTATTTAATTGTAGAAATTTGGTGCGTGTGCATGACTATTAAATTAAAATGACGCCAAACTATGGAGAATCTGTATTTAATCAATTTATATTTTACGTTTGGCAGTTTAATATAAATTTTCATACAAGAACATTTTTTATATTGTACAGGGTGTCCCACTAAGAATAGCTCTCGGCTGTATCTCGGAAAGTATTAGCCGTAGCGGTTGTGGAAAAAAATATTTATAACTAAAAAGAGCATGAGAAATTGCTGGAAATTATTTTCAAGTTTATAGAGCGGCCGCTAGAGGGTGCAACTGCTATTAAAAATAAGAAAAAGGAGTTTTTACACAATTTTGTCTAGATAACGGACACTATAAATAACAAATTCATAATCTTTAGTAAATTTTGCATATTTTTTGTTAGAACCATTTTCCTCTATCTGCCAAAATAAAGCGGTGGGGGAAAGTTAGATCTGTTTATATTTAAACATTAATAACTCCGGACTGGATGAACGGAATCTAACAAACGTGGGCTCGTTTAAAAGAGCGCTTCTTACTCTATATTACACCATATAAACAATAATAATAAGCTTTTGAACGTAGACGCTAGGGGGCGTTGTCTTACAACTTAACAAACATTGCGTGTTTTTTCAAAAAAATTAAATGCAATAGTATATGTAATTTTTTTTTTCATAAGTAAAGAGTAGTAAAAGCTTAAAAAGTCAGCGAAAACCGCATCTTGATATCTTCTTTCAAACCGAAGATATTAGTAAAATTATAATAAATACCAAAAAATAAGCCCTTAATTACCTTATTTTTACAACACAGTAGCCCTCTTAATTGTGCCCATTCTAACAAAAAAATAAAATAGAAACAGTTAGTTTATTTTAAAATCGACAAAATACCAGAATACCATAATACCAGAAGTATTAATATCTAATAATTAAGATATTAATAATAGTGAACAAGAAACGATGATTCAGTGAAGTCATGGTAGGCTTTAGAAAAAGTTGCCTTTGACGTAATAGTATAAACGTCAAATTGTTATTAGATCAACATTTTGATAGTCTTATCAGCGTTTTTTTATCTTTTGATTGCTTTTTCAAAATGACTTCAACTATTTGAAATAATAAAGGCATTTTGAAAAAGCATGTTGATCTAATAACAATTTGACGTTTATACTATTACGTCAAAAGCAACTTTTTTCCAAAGCCTACCATGACTTCACTGAATCATCGTTTTAATACCTCTGGTATTATGGTATTCTGGTATTTCGTCGATTTTAAAATAAACTAACTGTTTCTATTTTATTTTTTTTTTGTTAGAATGGGCATAATTAAGAGGGCTACTGGTACCGTGTTGTAAAAATAGTATTTATTATAATTTTGCTAATATCTTCGGTGTGAAAGAAGATATCAAGATGCGGTTTTCGCTGACTTTTTAAGTTTTCACTACTCTTTCCTATCAGCTAAAATTACATATACTATTGCATTTAATTTTTTTGAAAAAACACGCAATGTTTGCAAGTTGCAAGACAACGCCCCCTAGTGTCTACGTTCAAAAGCTTATTATTATTGTTTATATAGTGCAATATAGAGTAAGAAGCGCTCTTTTAAACGAGCCCTCGCTTGTTGGATTCCGATCTTCCAGTCCAGAGTTAATAATATTTAAATAAAAACAGATCTAACCTTCCCCCACCACTTTATTTTGGTAGATAGGGGAAAAAGGCTCTAACCAAAAATATTCAAAATTTACTGAAGATTAAGAAGCTGTTACTTATAGTACACCTTATCTAGGCAAAATTGTGTAAAAACTCCATTTTCTTATTTTTTGTTGCAGTTGCGCCCCATAGAGGTCGTTCTACAAACTTGAAAATAATTTCCCGCAATTTCTCATAGCCTCTTTAGTTATAAATATTTTTTCCGCAGCCCCTACGGCTAATACTTTCCGAGATACAGCCGAGAGCTATTCTTAGTGGGACACCCTGTACAGAGCAGCTAACCTAACCTAACCTCCTTCGCCTCGGTTGATTATACGAAAACGGAAAGATGTACAAACAAAATGTTTTATGGGTATACGTGGGGAGGCAATGTGCACAATTTAACATTATTTTGAAATATACAGGATGTTTCAGAACTAAGATCCATACCAAAGTTATATTTTTTTCTTATGGAACACACACTATTTTATTTCATTTTTGGATTTTTGGGCCCAAAAAATGCCATTTATTGTAAGGGTTTAATATGTTTAAAATCTTTAATTTTTTTAAATATTTAAATATGCATGCTACAATAGATTAGATTGTCAACGCAATATACATTACTTTTCAAAATTAATTCTTGTGCTGAGTTTAAGCGTAGAGAAATAAACTTTACTGAAAAATTTTATTGCTTCTTTAAATTTACACAGGGGTACCAAAAATTGCTGAACTATTTTAAGGGTATATTTTATATAAAAACTTCGTTATTTCAAATACCACACTCTGTATTTTTTAAATAAATCGAAGGAAATTCCAATGCTCTTTCAAACTCTACTAAGGTTTCCTATACCTATCTAGCTCAGATTTTGATTAAAAAGGGATTTTAAATAAAATAGCAATCAAGATGACTGGTGTCGCCATAGCAATGTTCTGATTACAGTTAGTAACTATTTTCAAAACCGACATTAGTTTATGGACATTATTATTTATAATTTATAACAGTTTAGCTAAATTTACCTACAATAATTTAATAAGTAAGTATTCATTATCAACTTCCAGTGTCTGCTGGCGGAACGAATACTGTTTGACCAGCGGATCTGAAGCTACGGAAGGAATGCGAGAAAAAAAAATCGATATTGCCACGTTTATCTATAAAATTGCAAAATTGCCAGACATGAACTATAAATTTAATATATTTTTATTATATATAATGTGTTTAGCATATATTCTGACGTATATTATTAAGGAATTTTAACGTAGTTCATATTGTTCGATATGTTTTATTTAATAACTTATTTCTTTCATTCTGTATAATCTGCTTATTATGAAAGTTGAAGATTTTTCAACGATATCATTGGCAAACCGGCATCGCCGCGCATGGTCGCCTATTCATCGAACATGATTGGCGAGAGTACGTCACAGGATTTGTTACCACGCGGTTGCCATGTCTTTTACGCCTTTCCTATTCGCTTGCTTTATGCCCAACTTCACGATCTCTTCTGAAAAGAGTAGGAATATTGAATACTATTGAAATATCCAGTGGCGGTGTCATTTTTTTGATCATTATTACTTTATTTCATTATTTTATACCGGTTATCCTAAACTTTATTCCTATATTTTTTGTATATTTGATAGTTCAGTTGTGTTTTATTGTTTTGTTATCTTGTTATAATGTTTTTCGTTCGTAGTTTTTAATTATTAATATCAAGTTTGATCGTATATTTGTGTTTTAAAATGAATAAATTTGTTAAGGGTAAGACACTACATAGTCAGACAAGAGAAATAATAGCTAATTTATATAAGTAAGTTAATAATAACGTGGAAGAAATATCATTTGGTTTATTTCCTTGTGTTCATAATAGGGTTTGCGATGAAGAAGCTACAGAGAGTTCGCTTAAGTTGCTGCTTAAACGTAAACTTGTTAAAAACACAGAAGTTAAAAAAAGGCTTAAAACTAACCCCGATAAAATGATATCCAGCTCTGGAAAGAAACGACCACGTGAGACTGCTGTCGAAAAGCTCGACGACTTTTTCGAAGTGGTCAGGAATTTGATAAATAGATTTTATCTCGAATTCAAACTCGTCCTCACAATTAGAAAGCTTTTGCAAAAATTGCAGGAAGAATCGAATTTTCCTTTTGCAGGGAAACGCTTAGGGAGTTATTAAAATCAAATGATTTTTTTTGGCGTAAATGTCAAAATAACAGATAAATATTAATGGAGCGGCCCATTATATTACAGAGAGGGATATAAATATATACGCGAAATTCGAAAATATAGCCAAGTATTATCTATTTGGATGAAACATATGGGTATACAATGACCTAACCTTTAAAAACTGCTGGCGGAGCGATACCATATCTGGTGTAATAGGCAATATCAGATCTACTGATGAGTAAAATTATGTTTTGTTTGCGCTTCCAAAGTTAACTATTTTCAAGATTTTTTTTTGCTGGAAATAGTTATATCTAAAATTATGTATTATAGAAAAAAATATAGTTAGTACAGATATATAAATAAATATACCTCAAGACTCAGTCTTGATCATCTGCTGATGGCAGACATGGTTAGCGAAACGTGCGTCCAGTGTAAAATTAAAAGTGTTTTGGTGTATTGTACTGATTTAGTGTTTTATTTTGCTGTGTAACACCAAAGGTTCCAACCCCCAGCTGTAATTATTTCTTCTATTATATTAACAACACAATAATAAAATGATTCAAAATATTTAAGGGAGCTTTAATAAAAGCTTTTAGTGTTTATCTGCTAACTCAACAGTAACGATTCAAACAGCATAAAGTTTTTTGAAAAAAATTACTAATCTGAGTATTATATTTATGATACACATTATTTTCATATAACACCGTACGCCCATGCCTATTTTATGAATGAAATTGGGCGTGTTTTGTTTACAACTGCATTCCCCTGCCGATACCCCGTAGCTACAGATCCGTTGGTCACACTATAGATGTGTTACTAGTGATTTTATTTTGTGAGGAATATTGCTTCTTGGCCTCAAGGGCTTATGCTCAAAGATAGGAATCTTCCTGATGAGCGGTCATTTAAAAAACGAATTGTCCTATTTCGCAGAGCTGCTAGTGTGGTTTATAAAAAAACCTATTAGGCAGAAACCTGTCGTTGGAAGTGAAGAAAGTGAACTTGCCGTAATTGGCTCTTTTATAGAAAATCCATATATCTACAAGTCATCGTAAATTATATCAAAATCGTTTTTCTTCATAGAATAATAATTATTTATTAAACTATTGTAGGTAAATGATTGAAATTTATCATTTATCATTTTTTCAAGTAACATAAAATACACTTACGCAGAAACAAAAAATCATATCGTGCGTTGCCAGATCGGTACCACTCCATAATAATCCATAAAATTACCTCATTAAAAAGCAACTTTCATTTATATAAAGGCCCTTCCCCCCTTTTTACTGCCTAACAACGCGCCCCTCTTGTTTGAATCCATCTCGTAAATTTTAACTATTTTTTCTAAAACGGTATGGATATTTAGAAAATTATAAACGCCATTTTACAACAAGCAAAAATTCTTATGAAGAAAGCATTTTTTTCAAAAAGCCAATAATTAAAAAGTTTTTCCTCTTGTAAAGACAATCCGGGGACATACTGACTATAATATACAGGGTGTCCCAGAAATAAGTACAAGTATTTTAACTGGTAGTATAGTTCAACCGCAGAAAACTCGGGAATTTTTTTAGTTTTTAGTTAAAAAACATAATTTCTTGTTAATATGACAACATAGGTATTAGATTAAATTTACAAGAAAGAAAATCCAGAAAAGATCCAGTGGTTCTCAAAATTTTAGCAAAATTTTTTTTTGTATATTTTGAAAGTAAAATAACTCCGTTATTTTGGACTTATTTTTTTGGAAACGATAAAGAAAAAATATGTTTCTTTTATCTACTACATTACAAAATTTTCGAAAAGACCCTGTAGCTCAGAAACGAAGAGGGCTGTGAAAATTTTATTTACAGCATCTTCCATTTGACAGAAAAGTGGGGCAGGTTTGTGCAAACCGCACCCTTCTATCTTCTCTAATAACGGATATACCGTATGATTTCAACCAAAATGAGACACCTTGGAAAAGCCAAACTCAACCTGTGCTACTCGGAAAAATATATTAAAACTGGCTTAAATCTCTCTGTATATAAAAGTAATTTTGTGAAACGTTCCGGTATTAATATAATAAAAAAACACATTTTACATCTATTGTTACTTGAAAAAAAAGCAGGCAAAAAAGAGGCTATAATAAATTAGGTCATTTCGCCGGCAGTCTTTATTTGAACGTTACAAGTTTCCAATACGAAAAATATATCGCTAGGAAACGCGCTTTATTACGGCCCTTAATCATTAGATTACCGGCTAAAGTTCCAATCTAAAAAATCGGAAAATTAATTTACTGTGAAAATTAAGAGCTTAATAAAGAAATGCGAAAATCCGGCCGCCGGAAAAAGAACAGGGCAGGAGAAACGGTTTGTGTTACGCTTTCAAACAAGATAATATAGCTCTTTTTTTCGGCCTCTTCTTTTTGGGGAGAATTTGAGAGGGTTATTTAGATAACGAATGCTTATTATAAATTACAAAAGAGAGAAATATTGATACTTTAAATTACAATGTAAAAAATGTTTTTTTTTATTTTATAAATTATTTTTAACTGATTGTTTTATAGCAAAATAATACACTAAATCACCACAATACACCAAAACACTTTTACACTGGACGCGCGTTTCGCTAACCATGTTAGCATCATCAGCAACCGAAAAGCTGATAAGGGAAATAAGGTTGTTATATTAGATAAAAAAGACTATTACGATAATAATAAGTAACATAAAATATACTTACGCAGAAACAAAAAATCATATCGTGCGTTGCCAGATCGGTACCACTCCATAATAATCCATAAAATTACCTCCTTAAAAAGCAACTTTAATTTATATAAAGGCCCTTCCCCCCTTTTTACTGCCTAACAACGCGCCCCTCTTGTTTGAATCCATCTCGTAAAGTTTAACATCGCTTTTAGGAGTCTATAAAAATAAAAAGGTGGTTAATATAAGGGCGGTCGGTTTCGATAGAGACGTCGCTGTCGCTTGTTCGTCCACAGATCCATAAAATTAATGAAAACTTCCTTATACGCCACTAAACGCAAACGACGTCTTCCTGAGCCAATGTCGCGGGAATATTTAGAAGACTGTATAAACACCGGCTAGGATTATCTCTTTATTTTTAAAGGATATCCAGGCAGTAACAACCTTATTTTTTCTACAAAAACATATTGTTTATTTATAAAAAAAATATATTTTTATTGTATACAGTCTTTTTCCTTTTGTTTTAGTATAAATTAAGTAATATGACAACCGCGCATTACTCCACGCGAATGTACACGTAATTCCTTAATACGACACGCAACGCGAAAAAAAAACGGCGTCAAAGATGGCTAGGAAATGATAATACATGATAAATTTGACGAGGTTAAGTCCTTGACGTCATTCACTTGATGGCCTGTACAGGGTGGGTCAAATTCGATGCTTTTAAATGGAAACACCCTTTTCTATAGGAGTTAGACAAAAACTAATATCGGTGTCTGGAGCTCAATTTTTGTCAAAAACATGATGGTGAAAACCGCATATCGATATCTGTTACCGTTTCGGAGTTACGGGGTGTTTTTCAAAAATATGCATTTTTAACAAATCGCTGTAACTTTTTTGCCATGGAAAATTTTGTATTTTTATGAAAACATTTCCAAAGCACCTTTTCACGTAGAATTTAATGGTTTAAGTATAATTTTTTTAAAATTAATAATTTAAGAATTATCATCAGAAAATTTGATTTTTTATATGGGATACCCTATATGTATATTTTTACTTTATTGAAAAGAATTTAAAATTACCTTTCCAGAAATATAACACACTTGATATTTTGCTCGATTCCTCTTCGAGATATAGAATATATAAAAATTGGCCCGCTTTAAATAACGGCACCGGCTGTAATGCAAAAAAATTCTAGCTGTGAGCATCAATTAAAACGAAAATAATATTTGCTATGAGAGATACAGAATTTTATAACAATTTAAAATATATTTAACCAACATCAACACATTTAAACTATATCTAATAACAATAAAAATAAGTAGCAAACCAAGACATGGGATTTTGCGACAGTTGTTCGACATATCGACCGTCTTCTGTAATGGACTGAGTATTCATTAACTCAGTGGGGGTGAAAGATACCCTCTCATAACTGCTAAGTATTTTTAATTCTTGTCTAGATTATACGGAAGAATAAGGAACCTTTATTCTTCCGCAAATATATCCATAGGATTAGATCCATGGGTACTAAGTCAGGCGGCCTCAACGGCCAACGGCTGAGATCTTGGTTAGCTATCCAATTATTCTTGAAATTGGCTGCAAAAATTTGCTGATAACTTCAGCGTTCAGAGGGGGTGCGTCGTCTTGCTAGAAAAATATGTTTTCGAGATCCATTAAAGGCATATCATCAATAAGGGGTCCAAAGCCTACTAGTTAAAAGTGGCGAGCTTTAAAAAATTCTGTATTTCGAAGGGGATTATAACAAAATATCAAGTGTATTATATTTTTGAAAAGGTGATTTTAAATTCTCTTCAGTTAATCAAAATATATAGGGTGTCCCATATAAAAAATCAATTTTTCTGTTGATAACTCTTAAATTATTAATTTTAAAAAAATTATACTTAAACCATTAAATTCTACGTAAAAAGGTGCTTTGGAAATGACTTCATAGAAATAAAAAATTTTCCATAGCAAAAAAGTTACAGCGATTTGTTAAAAATGCACATTTTTGAAAAACACCCCGTAACTCCGAAACGGTAACAGGTATTGATGTGCGGATTTCACCATCATGTTTTTGATGAAAATTGGGCTCCAGACACTGATATTAGTTTTCGTCTATCTCCTATAGAAAAGGGTGTTTCCATTTAAAAGCGTCGAATTTGACCCACCCTGTACACTTCTCTATCTTCTAACGACTCTTACTGCCTGTTGGCCTTAAGAAGGTTGCATTTATTTATCAAGTAAAAATTATTCTTAAATGGTGTAGTTTATAATTGACACACTGTACAGGATGTCCCATTTTGGTTTAAATAATACGGTATCTCCGTTACTAGTGAAGATAGAAGGGTGCGGTTTGCACAAACCTATCTCACTTTTTGTCGAACGGAACATGCTGTAAACAAAATTTGTATAGCCCTCTTCCTTTCTGATCTACAGGGTCTTTTTCAAAATTTTGCAATTTGGAACACCCCCTGTATCACCGTTATTGTTTAAGGTTTCGAGAAGGTGAAAACTCTATATTTATTTTCACTATTTACTGCAATATTTAAAGATTTTTATTAATATAATAATAATAATAGCTCCCGTATATAGCGTTTAACGCCTTGGGAGTAGCAAGGTACAGCTTGCTATACTAGAGCCGTTCGGTATACAAGGAATGTAATATGGCTAGCACTACGCTTCAACCGCCTATTATTACCTCAGGATTGTGAATCCCAAGTACTCATTTAAGGCTGAGTCGACCTAGGTACCCAAATTATTTTTATTTTAATAAAAATAGTCGGCTGATGAAATGCCTGGTGTGAGAATCGAACCCACACCTTGAGATTGGTAGACGAGAGCCTGTACCTCTACGCCACCGGGGCACCTTTAAGGTTTTTATTAAAGATCATATTTATTAGTAGGCCATGATTGACAATAAAAGAAACTAAAGAGTTGTTAAAAGTATACTGCTTTATCTCTCTTGTTTTATTTTGGAAGCCACTAATAAATTCTTTAAATTATTAGAGAAACTTTCTACCGCTATTTGTAAATCTTGGAAGCTATTGTATCTCCCCCTCACAACTTTGAAAGTATTTGAATTATGTTAAATTCTTATTTCTCGAATTAATGAATTGAAACCAATGGACACATATGATGGCCTCCCCGATTCCCGGATTTGTCCGTTCTCGATTTCTAATTTTGGGGATTTTTCAAATATGAATATCGTGGCACAGTGGCGGACTAAGGGGGTGGGGGGCGGAAGGGTCGGTCCGCCCCGGTCCCCTTCTTCTAGGGGGCCTCCAAATCTTAATAAGTAATTTTTTATTCAATTGGCAAATAGGCCAATATGTGTTCAGTAGTTATAAAGCAATTTGTAGTTAGAGCATGCAAACCATAAGCATACGCAAACTAAACACAGTATAAATGGAAGCAGATATTTACTTAATTATCAATTATCAGGCCCCAGTAATTGTCAATGGCATTTTTCTATTTACGAAATTAAATCAAGGGGTAATTTTCTTTGTTTAGAATATCGAATAATTATTATTTTTTATATTCGAATAATTATTATTATTCTGGACCTATATAGGAGTATTTTGCGATTACCGGGCGATTTGTGGTACCCCTTACGTGAAGCGGTATTTACCTGAACGGTCGTAAAGTAACGCGGCTTATATGTGGAGCCGGTATTCACATCACTTTGTCATCATAAATTGCCATTAAATATATGCAAACATTCGTCAGATTGTTTTATTACGTCAAATTGCATTCGGTTTTCAATTTAAATGTATTATTATAAGCTTTAAAATGATGTTATCGTTTTGATGCCTTTTTGAAGCTGGGGCCTCTAATTTTTGATCAGTCTGTCGCGTCGGGTCCCTTACGTAAAACGGCACTGCCGATGAATAACATATTTATATATACAGTATGTCCATGGATTGTCTTCTATAAAAATTTTTGCTTGTTCTAAATGGTAATTCCTGTTTATACTTTCAAATTTCCATACAGTTTTAGAGAAAAATAAAAACATGAAAATGAAGTTGAATTTTTGAACTAGTAAAATAAAACGCCTTTCTATGGTAATATAATTTCGTTCTCATTTTTTGATAGATTATTATTGACAGAATTTTAAATAAAGTTATATTTTTTGCTGTTTTAAAATGTTAAAGAAGCACAAAATTTATTTAGTTCAATGCTACGGAAAGGGTGATAATAGTTATCGGAAAATGTGATATCACATAAAAAAATATGACGTTAATCAAAATCAAAGAATATACCTAGCTAGAAAAAGAATGGACTCCTCTAGCTAGAAAAAGAATGAAAAGCCATACTGAAAAATGGTCCTATAGAAGTGGCGCCATCTATTTAGTAGGGCTTGTTTTAAATGGATCGAAGCGCGGTATTTATTGAATTTTACTCTAAAATAATTAAATTTGATTATTAAATCTTATTTTTTACACAAATTCAACAATACTAATAACAAGTATCGTTGTGATGTGAAAAAATAAGATTTAACAGTATAATTTATACAATTAAATAAAAATAAAGCCGAACATGTGTAAACATTATTTATTACTTAAAGTTTTTATTTATAAATCAAATATTTAAACATCGTTTATTATAATAAAACAAGACCAACGTAATACGCCCAAAGTTTTGTAAATTGAGTAAATATAAATAGGTACTTAAATGATGGCAAAAATAAAAGACTTACATTATATTTTTTAGGGCCACAAACAAAAAGGAATTGTCAATTAAAACACATACCTATAACAAATTATAGTTTGAAAAACGTTTTGATAATATTATGATTGGCGCTTGCGACAACGACAATATTTTTTGAGAATTTGACAATAGTATGACAATGGCCTTTGGAAACTATGGAAACTACAAAAAAATTCTGATTTAACGCCATCTGGCAATAACTAGTAGCAACTTCTTAACCTAAAAATTAATTGCACTACCACCTAGCGCCTGATGCTGGAACTATTTTATTTGAAATTTCCATGAAAACGGTGGAACCGCTTTTGCTATTTCACTTTCCCGCCCCTGATCAAAATTAATTATAACGATCTATCAAAAAATGAAATCGAAATTATATTACCATAGCGTTTTAATTTTTAGGACTTTTAGTTTTTTTAGGATTTTTTTTTTGGGAAAAAATTACATTAAAAAACTGCATTTTTATGTTTTTTTTTTTTTTTCTAAAACGGTATGGATATTTAGAAAATTATAAACGCCATTTTACAACAAGCAAAAATTCTTATGAAGAAAGCATTTTTTTCAAAAAGCCAATAATTAAAAAGTTTTTCCTCTTGTAAAGACAATCCGGGGACATACTGACTGTAATATACAGGGTAAAAACAATTGAAAACTTCGGGAATTTTTTTAGTTTTTAGTTAAAAAACATAATTTCTTGTTAATATGACAACATAGGTATTAGATTAAATTTACAAGAAAGAAAATCCAGAAAAGATCCAGTGGTTCTCAAAATTTTAGCAAATTTTTTTTTTTTTGTATATTTTTAAAGTAAAATAACTCCGTTATTTTGGACTTATTTGAAAAACGATAAAGAAAAAATATGTTTCTTTTATCTACCATATTACAAAATTTTCGAAAAGACCCTGTAGCTCAGAAACGAAGAGGGCTGTGAAAATTTTATTTACAGCATCTTTCATTTGACAGAAAAGTGGGGCAGGTTTGTCACCACTATTCTATTTTCTCTAATAACGGATATACCGTATGATTTCAACCAAAATGAGACACCCTGGAAAAGCCAAACTCAACCTGTGCTACTCGGAAAAATATATTAAAACTGTCATATTCATCTCTCTGTATATAAAAGTAATTTTGTGAAATGTTCCGGTATTAATATAATAGAAAAACACATTTTACATCTATTGTTACTTGAAAAAAAAAGCAGGCAAAAAAGAGCTATAATAAATTAGGTCATTTCGCCAGCAGTCTTTATTTGAACGTTACAAGTTTCCAATACGAAAAATATATCGCTAGGAAACGCGCTTTATTACGGCCCTTAATCATTAGATTACCGGCTAAAGTTCCAATCTAAAAAATCGGAAAATTAATTTACTGTGAAAATTAAGAGCTTAATAAAGAAATGCGAAAACTGGCCGCCGGAAAAAGAACAGGGCAGGAGAAACGGTTTGTGTTACGCTTTCAAACAAGATAATATAGCTCTTTTTTTCGGCCTCTTCTTTTTGGGGAGAATTTGAGAGGGTTATTTAGATAACGAATGCTTATTATAAATTACAAAAGAGAGAAATATTGATACTTTAAATTACGATGTAAAAAATGTTTTTTTTTATTTTTATAAATTATTTTTAACTGATTGTTTTATAGCAAAATAATACACTAAATCACCACAATACACCAAACACTTTTACACTGGACGCGCGTTTCGCTAACCATGTTGGCATCATCAGCAACCGAAAAGCTGATAAGGGAAATAAGGTTGTTATATTAGATAAAAAAGACTATTACGATAAGGTTAACAACTTAATCGATAATAGTCCTTACATAAAATTGAAAAAGAATCCTTTGTCTAAAATGGTAACAGATGTTAAAAAAACTTTAAAAGAATGTAACAACCTTATTGATTTTTCTTTAAAGAGAAAATTGCAAGTATCCAATCCCTCGTTACCAAAATTGTATGCGTTGCCAAAAATTCATAAACCGGACAAGTCTATGCGCTGTAGGTTCACCGACTTATAATTTGGCAAAATGGTTATCAAGGGAGTTCGAAAATTTACCTAATCATGAACCTTCTTTCTCAGTTAAAAATAATATTGAATTCATTAACAAAATTAAAAATATAACATTGCATGAAGGTGAAATTTTGGTCTCCTTTGATGTATCTTCGTTGTTCCCAAGTGTTCCAATTCCACATACTTTAGGCTACTTGAAGGAATTACTGAACGCAAATGGTCTCGACAACAAAACTGTGATTGAATATATTGAGCTTACATCATTATGTATGAAACAAAATTGTTTTCAATTTAATAACAACTTTTTTGAACAGCGGGAAGGTACAGCAATGGGTAATCCATTGTCTCCAGTTTTGAAGTGGAGGTTAAGAATCAGTTTGAGTATTTTCCAAGAGTATGGTTTAGGTATGTGGATGATATTTTTGCTGTTTTTGACACACATTCAGACACCATAGATAATTTTATTTCTAAGTTAAATAATCGTTTTCCTTCCATTAAATTTACACATGAAATTGAGAACAACGACAGATTACCATTTCTAGATATATTAGTTATTAGAAATACTAATAATTGCCTGGAATTTGATATCTATAGGAAAAATACCACTACATGCAGATATATTCCTAACGAATCATATCATAGTATTGAACATAAAATGGCTAGTATATGTAGCCATATTATAAAAATATTAAGACTTTTAACTACTGAAAAATTAAAAAATTTTTTTTTTTTTAAATACAAAATTTTTGGAATCGAAATATACCCTTAAAAGTATCTGCACTTATTTAAGGCCCATGAACTTGTATAAAAAAATTTAGAATACCGATAAAACTGATTAAAAATGGTTTTGTGCCTTTTTACATGATTATTGGATTTTTTTTTAGTTAAAAACATATAACTTGATAATTTGGCAACATAAGTAGCAACATACTCTCTTGCCAACAGTGTATAGTATATCTTCATTAACAATTTTTTTAAT
Organism: Sitophilus oryzae; assembly: GCF_002938485.1. NCBI lineage: Eukaryota > Metazoa > Arthropoda > Insecta > Coleoptera > Curculionidae > Sitophilus > Sitophilus oryzae. The sequence goes on from NW_022146490.1 coordinate 360,208, forward strand.
AAAATGTAAGAACTATTAACTTTCATCGATTGTGTCATTCCACAGTCGTCTTTGACGTCGTTTTTTAGTAATAAGGCATTATTTATTATGTATTGTGTTAATTTTTAATCTGTATTTGCTTACCCTTCATCTATATCCAATACCATAGCTCGATGTTTTCTAATATCGTTGTTATTTAAGAGTGCAGTGCCTGCCATCATTGGTGCACACGCCAATGTGTTGAAGTTAATATCAGTGAAGTAGAGGTTGCCAGTTAACCAATCAACGCCAACGGCCAGATCTTCAGGTAGTGCCACTCCAGAAGTTACCAACGCCTAAAAAAATAAAGCATATCATCAAGAAACGAATCATTTTAGGACATAAATTTATACGACCTTATTTACATATTTTATCAGCAAATATACTACCGAATTTTCTCGAATTCAATTCGGACTACGCTGTATACCGGGTGCATCTCAAAAGTGACTCACCCCTATAAATTCTTTTTTTTTTTTCAGATAAAAAACGATATTTGGTGTGTTAATATATGACATAAAAAAAGATGATAATAAAATTAAAAAATTAAAATTAACACCTTGTTAGTTAGTTTATAATCATCTGCTGATGATGCTAACATGGTTAGCGAAACGCGCGTCCAGTGTAAAAGTAAAAGTGTTTTGGTGTATTGTGGTGATTTAGTGTAATTTTATTTTGCTGTGTAACACCAAAGGTTCCAACCCTCAACTGTAGTTAACGTACATATAATATGTCTATCGAATAAAGTAAAAAAATACCGAGGGTGTCATTGAGTCAATTGAGTACGTCAGTCAATCCGAATATTTATGTCATATACCGTATGATCGAAAAAAAAACGGCGTCCAGTTGGCTGGGAAATGAACATCAATTACATTTCCCATATAAATTTACATATAAAATGACAGCGATCTTCATTCCATAGCCATCGCTGACGCCGTTTTTTCTCGATCATACGGTACTAACCATAGACTTAAAATAAAATATAGACTGAGCATCTCATTCATAAATAGCTGGAACATGCGGTCAGACAACGTCTTGTTATTGTTGTGTTATTGTTTTAGGTTATAACGAGTGCGACACGAGCGATAGATAGGTTGTCTCTGTCATAACGGTCGTTCCCTGACGACTCTGCCGAGAAACACAACACAAACTTTCGTTTCTCAAGTACACCTGAACTCTCCGTATCATAGCCGGGTAATTTTTTTATTTTAATGAAGCTATAATTAAATTAAAAATATATCGTATTTAAACTTTTTTATATTTTATTAAGATTTAGGACAGGTTTTTTAAATATAAGTTTAGAAAAAACAATTTAGAGTCCAAAAAGGATAAAAATAATAAAATACACGTTATAGAAGAAATTTTATAATTGAAATTAGGTAATTTTTGAAATTAATAATAAATTATTAATTTTAGTCAAACATTTACAACCCCTAATATTAATCAAAACAGGATCTATTCCACAGATATAATAGAATCGGCGACAGGGAGAGAAAAAAAAATATGATTGTTGTAATTTTGTTTCTGGTTAAGTGATGTCTTATTATGTAAATTAGAGAAAACATAAATCTGTTCCATTAAAGCAAGGAAGGTGATAAAATAAAAACTACATTTATTTAACTCGGTACTGTCTTTATTATACCAGGTGCGTCTCAAAAGTGGCTCATCCCCCATAATTTTTTTATATTTTCAAATAAAAAAACAAGATTTAGTATGTTAGTATATGAAATAAATTAGGATTGATTGACGCATTCAATTGTTTTTGGTCACTTCCTTTTTAACCGGAAATGACTATAACTTTTAATTTTTAAACGGCGCCCTCGGTATATTTCTACTTTATTCGATAGAAAATGATAACAATTTAATTTTTAATAATAATATTGATTTCTGAATAGAGTGACATAGCATAATATGTCAACTTTTGACATTTTCGCATATGGTTTTATTGTAATTGTAACACGCGGTTCATAATCACTCTGACTCGAAATACCAAGTGTGTGGTATCATATATTCATAAAAAAATGCTTTTTCCAAATATGCTAATGAGTCACCCTTGTTCCATTTGAAAAAATTGACATATGTATGATTAAAAATACGATTTGTACATATTTTAACCGACTTAGACAAGACACGAAACCTATTAGACGATCAAAACTATTTTTCCAAGGCTCCTTGATTAAAACTTAGTGTTTTTAACAACACCATGGCACCCTGGATTGAAATTTAAAATACGATTTGTTTTTCAGCGACAATGTCAAAAGTTGACATATGATATGTCATTCTATTCAGAGTGTCATTTTTTATCGAATAAAGTAGCAATATACCGAGGTTGCCTTTAAAAATAAAAAGATGTAATCATTTCGGTGAAACAGGAAGAGACCAAAAACAACTGAATACATCAATAAATCCTAATTTATGTCATATACCTATAACATACAAATCTGTTTTTTTTATCTGAAAAAATAAAAAAGTTATAGGGGGTGAGCCACTTTTGAGACGACCCGGTATATTAAAAAATATTGTTTCATAATGTAATATCAATTTAAAATTCTTGTATGTTATTTTATATGCTCAAGATAATTTTAGAATAAACCATATTTTTAATAAAATCATTATTAATTATTAACAGGGTTATAATTATGACTTTGTTACAATGTAAGTAAGTAAATAATGTAATGAGAAAAAATTCAGATTTTACATTTTACTAAAATATTATCTAAATAAGCGCCTTTCTACAACAACGCCACTGGCTCCCAATGGGCAAATTGAGAGTTGTCTACCGGTCGAAAGTCGTTTCAAGACTTAAATGGATTATTTAAGTCAAATTTCTTGCAAATTTGGCACTGGCGAACCATATTTTATAGTTCTTGAACAGAAAAAGTCAATAAAATAAACACTTAAGGACTACAAACTAAGAAAATGCGTTAATACAGCCGGGGACATAGCGGCATCAAAGCTTTACCGCACACTTGCCACGCGTACTACAAGGTAATAAATGAATGAATAGGCTCCCTCGCCTCTAATCGGTGTTATCATATTGTAAAGAACTTATCCTTTTTAAACAGTATCCGACTTATAATTTAGTAGTATAAGGACTATTTAATACATCTATGGAATATTAAAACCTACTTTATTAAACTGTAGTATTAATATCTCAATATATGTGTATAACAAGAAAAAAATATTGATAATATTAAAGACGTGACAACATAGGCTGGATGACAAAGGCTCGGTCGACTGTACCCAGAAGTAAACATGTACAAAAATATTGTTTTAATCATGAGATGTAAATAGTGTGTCTATATTTTATTTTAAGTCTATGAACATACCAAACTTTTTGCTTTTTTGTTTATCTGAAAAATAAAACAGTTATAGGGGTGAGCCACTTTTCCAACGCACCCGGTATAAAAATGCTTTATTCCTGAATTTTTGAATTTCCGGAATTTCTTGAACACCTGTAATTTATATATAGGCATGAATATCCTCTCTTTATTTAAATCCATCCTGCAAATTTAAGATCAATTTTCGAAGTTAATAATAATAATAAAAAGGCGGTTAATAAAAGGCGGAAGTTTCCCGATAGAAGCTACACCGTGCTTCGACGAACTCATAAAATAATGAAATTTTCCTTTATATACCGCTGAACGTAAAATCGTTCCGAGCCAATGTCGAATGAATATTTAGAATACTGCTTAAATAAGGCTCAAGATTATCTCTTTATCCTTATAAGAAATAATGTTCCTTCCTTTTTATATAAAAATACAGTTATACAGTGTGATTTTTTTGGTTGTTGTTTTAAAGACTCCCACAGATGCTCAGTTCTTTAGCACAGACCAGTTTGGGCAATTTAGCCTGTACTACTGCCTACACACAGCACAATTTTGTCTACAGTAAAATGAGTGACGCACCCACTAATAGTTTCAGCAGATATTTTCTACTATCTACGATATAGTTCTGTCTTCCATTCTTCTTCTTTATGCAATAGAGAAAAATGTGGCAAGTTTTTTTTTATAATTCAATAAATTGAAGCAGATGCTCCGTTCTTTAGCACAGACCAGTTTGGGCAATTTAGCCTGTACTACTGCCTACACACAGCACAATTTTGTCTACAGTAAAATGAGTGACGCACTCACTAATAGTTTCAGCAGATATTTTCTACTATCTACGATATAGTTCTGTCTTCCATTCTTCTTCTTTATGCACATAGATAAAAGACTTATACTATTAAATAGATAGGCAACTTATAATACATTTCAATTTTATTATACAAGGGCGCCTCTGGTAGTCGGAGGAAGAAATACTAATGGAAGAGAGGGGTGCGGGGAAGGGGGGTTGTTTTAGTTAATTTAAAATAAATTTAGACATACATGTAAGAACACTTTGTGTGCTTTTAATTAGGTCGATACATAACATACATATTATAAACGATAAACATATTATAAACGATAAATCAACTTAATTAAAAGCATACAAAGTGTTCTTATATGTCGGATATTAATTAAAAAAAAAATATTAAAAAGACTAAAAATAGTATATATTAAGTTGTTACAGTTATAATTTAATCTTTGGCAATTTTCAGCAAATAGCAGGCAGTTTTACATAATTTTCCTCCCTTTGAAGTGAATTAGAAAGAGCTATATAATTTTGGTATAGGCGAGATTCCCAGTTTGTTTCCGTTTGAGACCTGAAATAATAAAAACAAATTAAATTAGATGTAGTCATCTGTTGATCATGCTAATATAACGCAACGCGCGTCCTTAATTCCTTACATGGACCGTAAAAAAAATTAAATAACTGCTCAGCAAGTAGCATTTATTCGCAGTACTAATTTAAAAAATCTATAACTGTAAATAGATATGTTTAATTTACTTACCATTGTATCCTTCGGAAACCAGGTGTACAAAAATTAAACTCCATGATAAAAAATAATTAAGAGTCTATACAAAACACAAATTGTCCCTCCATTTTTAAAAAACAAATTGTCTAAAACAGAATACTGGCAAAAAATCTAAAGGAATTTAGTTTTACAATAATTCGACAAATCAAAACGAAATCAAACCGTAAAATCACAACAAAAGCGTCTCTGATGTCTCGTGACAGTTAAAAATCAAATTTTATTATTGTCAGATATTGACATTTGCATTGATAATATTGACAGTTTTAATATTTTGCGCCTCTGCATCTTGGAGGAAAAACTATTTTTAATGAACCGTCATTTCCATTTAAGTTTCTCAGCCATGTTTATGCAATAGAGAAAAATGTGGCAAGTTTTTTTTTTATAATTCAATAAATTGACATAAAAAAATGACAAATTTCACATTTAAAAAATTAAATTACTACAAAAAGTGCATTGGCCGAATGTGAAAAAAAAATTTATAGTTTATTACAGTTTTTCTTTAATATTTTAGATAAATGGTCAAAATTTTCAGCCACCCAAATAAGAAAACAATCCTAATAGCAATTAGTTCAGTAAATCAGCAAAGTATTTATCTAGTATTCATACATTGAGTGAAATATTTTGAATAGATTAATAGTTCTTTAAAATATTAAATTTTGTTGCAAAATAAGTCGCTTACATGATACAAAGTATGAATAACTTTCCCACTTATTGAAGTAACATTAATTCTACACAATTTTTCTTCCTAAATATACTCAACTGAAGTTTTGTTTAGGTTAGGTTAGTTATTTTTTTAAAATAAAGCCCGCTACAGTAAAGTTTGTCCAATGAACAAGGGATGATTTCGACAGAAGCCACAATAATATTTATTTTAGAACCCATATAAAATCAATATTCTATAAAAAAAAATAGTATATTGTTTTATTAGGATTAAACAGGGATTAAAAATAATATTTTTTGCGGTGAGGCTGTCATTTTTACTCCAAATAGAACATGCTATTTTTTTTCAAACGTCACAAATAAATTTAAACAGTTTTAAACTTCCAAATAATATAAAAAGATATAAAAGTAATACCTACATACCTTGTAAGTAATTATACAAGGTGTCCTAGAAATAAGTACAAGTATTTTAACTGGTAGTATAGTTCAACTCCAGAAACACGCCTATGAGGTTTTCTTTGACGAAAAAAATTTTTTGAAAAATTTTTTGGCCATTTTTTTAGTTATTAGTTAAAAAACATAAATTCTTGATAATATGGCAACATAGGTAGTAGATTAAATTTACAAGAAAGAAAATAGAGAAAAGAATCAGCAGTTCTCTAAATTTGAGCAAAGTATCTTTTTTTTGAGAAATTTTCAAAGTAATATTTTGTACCTATAAGTAATTATTTTGTACTTATTTGAAAAACGATAAATAGAAAATATGTTTCTTTTATCGATATTTACCACCCCTTAAAATACTTGCAATTATTTTTGGGACATACTGTATATCCAGAAACTATGGTTACGCTCGTTGAATTTGACACTTTATGTCAGTTAATATTTTTTGCGGCAAGGCTGTCATTTTTTGATCCAAATAGAACATGCTTATTTTTTCAAACGCCACAAATATATGTTAAACAATTTCAAACGTCACAAATAATTTTTAAACAATTTTAAACTTCTAAATAATATAAAAAGATTTAAAATTAACACCTTGTAAAAGTAATTATATATCGAGAAACTATGGTTATGCTCGTTGAATTTGACACTTTATGTCAGTTTAATAATATATTTTCGCAGGTACTTTTTTGCTTAGGCGTAAAATGCTTTACTTTTATGCCTAGGCGTTAAAATGATGTTTTTATATTGTCAATAAAAGATATGACTGAATGTATGACCATATGGTCAATAGTTTAATATTTGACAAACAAACAGACTACCATCAGTCATTTCTGCTGCTACCTCGAGAAACGACTGCTATTGGTTAAAAAAGCTGAAAAAAATCAATTGATGGCTAAAAATGGGTACATTTACGTAAAATTTAAATAAAACAACTTTTTTAAATACAATTTTTCAAAAAATCGATCAATAAACTGAGTTTTAAGCTATTTATTTTTTTAAATATTAAATTTGGCAGATACCCGAGATAGCTACATATAAATCTTATTTGAGCATAAATCAAATAATAAGTATTAAAAAAATAAATATATAATTTAGTTCTAAAGGACATATAACATAAGATATTTTTTACTAAATGAAATCAACATTAAAATACTTTGTTACCCTTATATTGTATAAACCCTTATAATAACATATTTCTGCTGTAAATCTAGTATATATTTGTTATCTAACTTTCCTTGAGGTTAACATAGTCAAACTTGCTCCAACACAAAAAAAATTAAATAATATTTCACCTATTACTTAATCAAGACAAAAAAATATTCAGAATTTCTTAAATTTTACCCTTGTATATTTTTACTGATAAATATCATAAAATAATTCTATAGGTATTATTTTGAGGTATATAGTTAAAAAATCAACATCCTGTACCTTAGAAAAGTTATTTCCTGTATAAAAACACGCAATAATCATCTACAATCTAATATTACCTTAAAACACCTAAAAGAAACTACATCCCGTAGCTTAGATACCGCTATTTCCTGTATACCACACATAAAATAAGTCCTCACATTCAAAAACATAAAATAAACAACCATCAAAGTTACTTTGCAATAATTATTTATTTTTTAGGCTATAAACCGTTATAACAATCGATACTCTTAGGACACTCGAAAACCCAGCCTGCTTCACGCTCAAACACAGCATGTGGCGGCATGGCACACAGTGCTTCGTCCCATGGACAAAATCGAAAAAAATAAGTTAAAATTTACTATCTGAATATATAATTTTATACTTATAAATGTTCAACCATCCTGTATATTATTTTTCATAAACAGCGCTTTTGTTAGCAACATTTTCACTAAAAATAAATTTTGCGATCATTATCTCATCAGTGAAAAGAACATTCATAGTAGTCTGTATATTATGGAGTTAAACGGGTACGTACTTAATTGAAAACCACTATGGATATTGTTAAACAAGGTATGTACTTTAAATTTATTTCTAAACAAGTTCGTGATTGTTTAGTTTTTATTTATTTTTTAAGATGATTCTTAAATGGGTATAAAAATTTTATTTTTTCAAACTTCAAAAAGGCATTTAAAAAAAACATATCAAAACATATCGTATTTATTGAATATTTTTGTTGCCATATTCATACACTTTTAATTTTTGTATAGTTCACCTGCGTCTGCTTGCGACGAACTTTATTTTATAATACTTTTCAGATGGAGTAAAATTGATTAGCAATGCCGATCTGGCTAATACTTAGCTTGATCATAAGGACAAGAACTCAAAATTATTTGTATTTCAAAAAATATGTTCTTATTAGATATTGATGAACCTTCCAGTCAAATGAGACACCACTTGTGCCTGAAAAAGTCCACTATGTTGGAGCGAAACGTCGAATAAAAAAAGTGTCCATCTTTCAGTTTATTATAAAATCTCATACCCAAGAAAAGGAAAAAATAATATATGCATATGGTCTATTAAAGAGGTAACTATTAACATCCGAACCCCTCATACCGACAAAATGAACAGTAACAACGCGAAAAAGTAACATATTAGAAAATGATGTACAGAAATATCTTATATGTGAGGATACTTCATCTACCTGTGATTTGGATACTATAAATTTGGAAGATTCTGTCAGCAGTGATTCTCCTGAATCAGAGTAGTTACGATCTATGCATTTTGTTGTCCTAAAGTAAATTTATAGTATCTTAATTTTTTTTTTTAATTAAATATAACATTAATGTTTCTTTTTCATTAAAGAAAAACATTTTTATCTTATATTAGGCTTATATTGTAGGAATCATGTTCTAATGTTATTTCAATTCTCTTTTATCACAGGAATTTATTTAATACTTACACCGTTTTCATACTATAACTTATTATTTGCTTAGATGGAACACAGCTCCAACATTATTATTATTTATAAGATTTTCTTTTCATAAACGTGGGACTAAGAACATCATCATTTAGTACAATGGGAGTACTCATCATTTGTGTCAAATAAACCTAGTTTGAATAAATTGCTTACAATAAAAGAGAAGTTTTGGATTTTTGTCCTCTAGAGCCATATGTTCGAAGCACTGTGTGGCATTCCGTCTTCAGCAATATGACGCCGCGCCGTACCGGGAAAATTTTCGATTGATGCTGTTGGTTGCGCTCAGAATTTCCATCGCGTTTGCCATGGAATTCCGATCGCTGGATGTTGACGCGGAGCTCAAGCTATGACGCGTCATTAATTAAAAAAAAAAATCGATAACTAAATGATTAAATAAACTAAATAAATGAAAGTTCTGTAAAACTTACCCCTTTAATTTACTCAGTACAATGTCAGGTAGATTATGTTATAAAAAATCACTCAGGCACAAGTATTTCTGCAAAAATATGAGAAGAAAATAATTTAAGAGATTTTCTGACTGGCATCCTGCCCGGTTGCTTGTTCACTACTGATAAAATTGTTGCTCTTGGTGGGGCGACTGAAAAACATTTATGTAACCGAAATAATAAAGAGAAAAATATTTTATAAAAAGGCTTATACAAAAAACTATGTTTGTTTATAGATCAAATAATATTTTTAATAAGAGTATATCGAAAATAATACAAATAAGGTACAATATGTTTATAAAAAGTAAATATCATAATTATTTAATGAAACATTTTACTTCTCTCTTGATTATTTAAGGTATTTGTTTTATACTTTAAAAAATATATTGTTTTATAGATTTTTTCTCTTAAAACTATAGCAATGTTAAATAAAAATTAAGAATATTGTAGTACAAAAAATATCTACCCTATTTGAGGATTGTTCAGCTATAAAAAACAAACTTATAGTTAATATTTTGAAGCTTATATTGAAAAAATCACTTGAAATATTTCTTATTACATAATTTTATTGTTCTTTGACTAATTTTAAAACAAATAGCCTCCCAGCCCTATGCTCCAGTTAGTTTCCTATAATTACACAGTATTTTGGTACCGTATGATCGAATAAAAACCTTGACAGACGAGCTAGCGAGAAAAAAAAGTTGTAAGAATCACACGATCGCGCAAACACCAAAAAACACTTGATTTAAAGCTAAGAAAATCATTATAATAAACTTGATACTGTACCTGATCCTATATCCTCTGGCTGCGTGCTAGAATGCCTATTTTCATAGATAGGTTTGTAGCTTCTGAATAACGGTCTAGATAAAGCATCTAGCTCATTTGCTAGCTCAAAATTAGAATTATTAGAGTCAAACAACTTGCATTTTCACTGGACAACATTGTAATATGTATTTCAAACCAATAATCATTGAGAATATTCGTATAATTTAACAAAATTACTGTAAATCACTAGAAACACGAATCGTTGGTTATGTTCAGAACTTTTTTTCTTCTTAAATAAATTTAAGCGTTAACATTATTAGGCTTGTTATGCATAAAAGTGTGTATTTTGGGTGGTATTCCACAAAATATGCAGACTATTGAAAAAACCAAAAATGTACAGAAATAAATTGAAAGTAATATTTATATTAAAACAGCATTAGATGTCACTTTTTCAAGCATGTCCTTCAAACCCTTCAATTTAATAGCTGTTAGGAAGACGTTTCACTTCAAATATGCGTACATAGTGCACAAACTGTTTTTTTTTTCATATAAACTTATAATCTATTGTTATTAAACTATTGTAAAAGCCCTTTTCCTACAAACAAAAGCGTGGTAACGTACCTTAGCAAGCTTTCACATTGCTATGTATAACAAGAAAAAAAATATTGATAATATTAAAGACGTGACAACATAGGCTGGATGAGGAAGGCTCGGTCGACTGTACCCAGAAGTAAACATGTGTGCAAAAAAGGTTGTTTGTCCGCGTTGAGATGTAAATAGTGTAGTCTATATTTTATTTTAAGTCTATGGTACTAACATACCAAATCTCGTTTTTTGTTTATCTGAAAAAATAAAACAGTTTAGGGGTGAGCCACTTTTCCAACGCACCCGGTATAAAATGCTTTATTCCTGAATTTTTTTTGAATTTCCTGAATTTCTTGAACACCTGTAATTTATAGGCATGACAATATCCTCTTATTTAAATCCATCCCGTAAAATTTAACATCAATTTTCGAAGTTAATAAAAATAAAAAGGCGGTTAATAAAAAGGCGGAAGTTTCCCGATAGAAGCACCGTGCTTCGACGAACTCATAAAAATAATGAAATTTTCCTTATATACCGCTGAACGTAAAAATCGTTCCGAGCCAATATCGAATGAATATTTAGAATACTGCTTAAATAAGGCTCAAGATTATCTCTTTATCCTTATAAGAAATAATGTTCCTTCAAATTATATATTTTTTATATAAAAATACAGTTATACAGTGTGATTTTTTTGGTTGTTGTTTTAAAGACCCCCACAGATGCTCAGTTCTTTAGCACAGACCAGTTTGGGCATTTTAACCTGTACCTACACACAGCACAATTTTGTCTACATTAAAATGAGTGACGCACCCACTAATAGCACAGATTATACAGATTATAATCTTTGTTTTTTCTTTATTGTTTTTCGTGGTTCCAATTTTCGGAATCGGGCACTAATTAGGTGACTAGTTTGCGCACATAGCACGCCACTTATGGCCTCTAAAATTGTGCACAGCGCCTGACCGGCACAGTTATTAGAGAGATATCGGAAAACCAAATAGCGTCATCCAGTATTTACGCGTACCTTATCATGGTTAAGATATGCGCGAGTCAATTTTTAACGCAACACCCGCTAATAACGTTACCGCCCGACGTAATTTGCGGCTCAATTACACCAAGCGCTCCTTCTTATAAGCGCTCTTTCTAAATAACCTCTGATAACGTTTAAAAATTGCTTAAATGGGCATGTGCGGACATTTGACAACCGGAGCCGGCCGGCGAGATCTTTTATTTTAGATTATGTTTGAATTGTTTTGAATTATTGCTTTAGTTTTATTAGGTAATTTGATATTTAAGTAGCTGGGATTAGTTTTAATTAAATAAATATGGCCCAAAATATGGATTCCACCTCTTCCAATACTAAAGAACCTATAAGAGTCTTAGGTTTACAGCAGATGACGACTTAGCCCTCCTAAGAGAATTTGTTGCTTGTTGCCCTAAACCCACTGGCAGACGTTGAACAATAAAGCACTGGAAATAAGCACTTTAGCCCTTTAGTTTTAAAATACCTAGCAAACAAAACAATTTCAAAGTTAGGTTAAGTTTAAATAGCGGAAGCGGACGCGACGCGATCAGAATTCTTTCCGATCCGATAACTATAAATGAAGAGAGTTAATACCACCTCACCTAAAGGAAATAACACCTGGCCTTATTAACGTCCATGCACGCTATTTGGTTTAGCGATATCTCTCTATTACGCTGTTTATTGTTATTTTACACGAGTTTATTTTTGTGCACAGGAAATTTGACTCGTTTGCACATCGTCATAAAAAATAACTTTCGTACCACGAATTAGGGACAAGATTTTTATCTGTATACTTATAGGATACCTAATCTGTGCTAATAGTTTCAGCAGATACTTTCTACTATCTACGATATAGTTCTGTCTTCCATTCTTCTTCTTTATGCAATAGAGAAAAATGTGGCAAGTTTTTTTTTATAATTCAATAAATTGACATAAAAAAATGACAAATTTCACATTTAAAAAATTAAATTACTACAAAAAGTGCATTGGCCGAATATGAAAAAAAAATTATAGTTTATTACAGTTTTTCTTTAATTATTTAGATAAATGGTCAAAATTTTCAGCCACCCGAATAAGAAAACAATCCTAATAGCAATTAGTTCAGTAAATCAGTAAAGTATTTATCTAGTATTCATACATTGAGTGAAATATTTTGAATAGATTAATAGTTCTTTATAAAATTAAATTTTGTTGCAAAATAAGTCGCTTACATGATGCAAACTATGAATAACTTTCCCACTTATTGCAGTAACATTAATTCTACACAATTTTTCTTCCTAAATACTCAACTGAAGTTTTGTTTAGGTTAGGTTAGTTATTTTTTTAAAATAAAGCCCGCTACAGTAAAGTTTGTCCAATGAACAAGGGATGATTTCGACAGAAGCCACAATAATATTTGTTTTAGAACCCATATAAAATCAATATTCTATAAAAAAAATAGTATATTGTTTTATTAGGATTAAACGGGGATTAAAAATAATATTTTTTGCGGTGAGGCTGTCATTTTTACTCCAAATAGAACATGCTACTTTTTTTTCAAACGTCACAAATAAATTTAAACAGTTTTAAACTTCCAAATAATATAAAAAGATATAAAAGTAATACCTACATACCTTGTAAGTAATTATACAAGGTGTCCTAGAAATAAGTACAAGTATTTTAACTGGTAGTATAGTTCAATTCCAGAAACACGCCTATGAGGTTTTCTTTGACGAAAAAAATTTTTTGAAAAATTTTTTGGCCATTTTATTAGTTATTAAAAAACAAATACAATAAATTTACAAGAAAGAAAATAGAGAAAAGAATCAGCAGTTCTCTAAATTTGAGCAAAGTATCTTTTTTTCAGAAATTTTCAAAGTAATATTTTGTACCTGTAAGTAATTATTTTGTACTTATTTGAAAAACGATAAAGAGAAAATATGTTTCTTTTATCGAGATTTACCACCCCTTAAAATACTTGCAATTATTTTTGGGACATCCTGTATATCCAGAAACTATGGTTACGCTCGTTGAATTTGACACTTTGTGTCAGTTAATATTTTTTGCGGCAAGGCTGTCATTTTTTGATCCAAATAGAACATGCTTATTTTTTCAAACGCCACAAATATATGTTAAACAATTTCAAACGTCACAAATAATTTTTAAACAATTTTAAACTTCTAAATAATATAAAAAGATTTAAAATTAACACCTTGTAAAAGTAATTATATATCGAGAAACTATGGTTATGCTCGTTGAATTTGACACTTTATGTCAGTTTAATAATATATTTTCGCAGGTACTTTTTTGCTTAGGCGTAAAATGCTTTACTTTTATGCCTAGGCGTTAAAATGATGTTTTTATATTGTCAATAAAAGATATGACTGAATGTATGACCATATGGTCAATAGTTTAATATTTGACAAACAAACAGACTACCATCAGTCATTTCTGCTGCTACCTCGAGAAACGACTGCTATTGGTTAAAAAAGCTGAAAAAAATCAATTGATGGCTAAAAATGGGTACATTTACGTAAAATTTAAATAAAACAACTTTTTTAAATACAATTTTTCAAAAAATCGATCAATAAACTGAGTTTTAAGCTATTTATTTTTTTAAATATTAAATTTGGCAGATACCCGAGATAGCTACATATAAATCTTATTTGAGCATAAATCAAATAATAAGTATTAAAAAAATAAATATATAATTTAGTTCTAAAGCGACATATAACATAAGATATTTTTTACTAAATGAAATCAACATTAAAATACTTTGTTACCCTTATATTGTATAAACCCTTATAATAACATATTTCTGCTGTAAATCTAGTATATATTTGTTATCTAACTTTCCTTTAGGTTAACATAGTCAAACTTGCTCCAACACAAAAAAAATTAAATAATATTTCACCTATTACTTAATCAAGACATAAAAAAATATTCAGAATTTCTTAAATTTTACCCTTGTATATTTTTACTGATAAATATCATAAAATAATTCTATAGGTATTATTTTGAGGTATATAGTTAAAAAATCAACATCCTGTACCTTAGAAAAGTTATTTCCTGTATAAAAACACGCAATAATCATCTACAATCTAATATTACCTTAAAACACCTAAAAGAAACTACATCCCGTAGCTTAGATACCGCTATTTCCTGTATACCACATAAAATAAGTCCTCATTAATTCAAAACATAAAATAAACAACCATCAAAGTTACTTAAAATAATTATTTACTTTTTTAGGTTATAACCGTTATAACAATCGATAATTTCCAGGGACACTCGAAAAAAACCCAGCCTACTACGCTCAAAACGAACAGTACGTGGCGGCATGGCATTCCGTCTTCAGCAATATGACGCCGCGCCGTACCGGGAAAATTTTCGATTGATGCTGTTGGTTGCGCTCAGAATTTCCATCGCGTTTGCCATGGAATTCCGATCGCTGGATGTTGACGCGGAGCTCAAGCTATGACGCGTCATTAATTTAAAAAAAGTCGATAACTAAATGATTAAATAAACTAAATAAATGAAAGTTCTGAAAAACTTACCCCTTTAATTTACTCAGTACACTGTCAGGTAAATTATGTTATAAAAATATCAGTCAGGCACAAGTATTTCTGGAAAAATATGAAGAAAATAATTTAAGAGATTTTTTGACTGGCATCATGCCCGGTTGCTTGTTCACTACTGATAAAATTGTTGCTCTTGGTGCGGCGACTGAAAAACATTTATGTAACCGAAATAATAAAAAGAAAAATATTTTATAAAAAGGCTTACACAAAAAAATATGTTTTTTTATAGATCAAATAATATTTTTAATAAGAGTATATCGAAAATAATACAAATAAGGTACAATATGTCTATAAAAAGTAAATATCATAATTATTTAATGAAAAATTTTACTTCTCTCTTGATTATTTAAGGTATTTGTTTTATACTTTAAAAAATATATTGTTTTATAGATTTTTTCTCTTAAAACTATGGCAATTGTAATCGAAAGATTAATATATTTAACAGAAATTGATATTTAAAATGTAATTCTAACTAGCTTGACCAACAATGTCTTCTCTCGGCCGAAATCATGCCGAAAGCAACAATCTCCGACATTCAACTGTTTCCCAAAGCCTACTACTCCACTACTCGCAAACATCAGCCGACACGGGGTGCAGGCACGGCGTGAAAATGACTGCCTATCATAAGGATCATAGGCGTCGATAACACAATGTTAAATAAAAATTAAGAATATTGTAGTACAAAAAATATCTACTCTATTTGAGGATTGTTCTGCTATAAAAAACAAACTTATAGTTAATATTTTGAAGCTTGTATTGAAAAAATCACTTGAAATATTTCTTATTACATAATGTTATTGTTCTTTGACTAATTTTAAAACAAATAGCCCCCCAGCCCTATGCTCCAGTTAGTTTCCTATAATTACACAGTATTTTGGTTCCGTATGATCGGATAAAAACCTTGACAGACGAGCTAGCGAGAAAAAAAGTTGTAAGGATCACACGATCGCGCAAACACCAAAAAACACTTGATTTAAAGATATGAAAATCATTATAATAAACTTGATACTGTACCTGATCCTATTTCCTCTGGCTGCGTGCTAGGAAGCAAATTTTCATGCCTATTTTCATAGATAGGTTTGTAGCTTCTGAATAACGGTCTAGATAAAGCATCTAGCTCATTTGCTAGCTCAAAATTAGAATTATTAGAGTTAAACAACTTGCATTTTCATTGGACAACATTGTAATATGTATTTCAAACAAATTTAACAAAATTACTGTAAATCACTATAAACACGAATCGTTGGTTAGGTTCAGAACTTTTTCTCTTCTTAAATAAATTTAAGCGTTAACATTATTAGGCTTGTTATGCATAAAAGTGTGTATTTTGGGTGGTATCACCCAAAATACACACTTTTATGCAACCCACAAAATATGCAGACTATTGAATAAACAAAAAATGTACAGAAATAAATTGAGAGCAATATTTATATTAAAACAGCATTACATGTTACTTTTTCAAGCATGTCCTTCAAACCCTTCAATTTAATAGCTGTTAGGAAGACGTTTCACTTCAAATATGCGTACATAGTGCACAAACTGTTTTTTTTTTCATATAAACTTATAATCTATTGTTATTAAACTATTGTAAAAGCCCTTTTCCTACAAACAAAAGCGTGGTAACGTACCTTACAATGAAAAATTTCAAAACATTATTAAACTTAATTGTTGTTGAACGCGTGAACCAAAGTAACAATAAAAGGTAAAAGTTTATTGTTAATAAACAATACTTTAAATACAGAACTTTTAAAAGAAAAAGGGTTTTCTTTATAAACTTAACTGTCAACACTTCGACACTCGACACTCTCGACTATTAACACAAGTAGACACCGTAACTATCTAAACTACGACTATCAAACCTTATAGATACAGTAGGGCTTTTCGGAAACTGTGATCTAATTGATTGATCGGATTGATAGGATTACTAATCCAGACGTTCGAAAAGTGATCTCAAAACGAGTCAATGCGTTCGGAAAGTGATCCGAATAACTCGATTTTTGCCATATGTTGTGATCCTACTAACCCTCCTAATGAGGTGGGTAGAATTAATCAGCTGATCATTTCTAGGATAATTTTAAACGTAACGCTCCGCATAGAAGTATAAAGTTTTTTAATAACCGTTTTGTCCGAAATCACTTTATCTAATGTTGATCAAATACATGATATTTTGTTAGTGACCGTAAAAATGAGCCAATCAGCATAGCATCAAGTAACTATAGATTTTAAATAAATAAAAAACCAACAAGTAATTCTAAAGATACTAGGGGTTTTCGGAAACTGTGATCTGATTGATCGGATTGATAGGATTACTAATCCAGACGTTCGAAAAGTGATCTCAAAACGAGTCAATGCGTTCGGAAAGTGATCCGAATAACTCGATTTTTGCCATATGTTGTGATCCTACTAACCCTCCTAATGAGGTGGGTAGAATTAATCAGCTGATCATTTCTAGGATAATTTTAAACGTAACGGTCCGCATAGAAGTATAAAGTTTTTTAATAACCGTTTTGTCCGAAATCACTTTATCTAATGTTGATCAAATACATGATATTTTGTTAGTGACCGTAAAAATGAGCCAATCAGCATAGCATCAAGTAACTCTAGATTTTAAATAAATAAAAAACCAACAAGTAATTCTAAAGATACTGACTGCGAAAAAGCACTATCGGAGACACCCAATAGGAAAAAAATGAAAACTCAACTACAGAAAAGTGGTTTAAAACATTTAGATTAAAATAGCCAGGCATAATGAAAGAATGGAACTTGATAGACAATTCTGAAAATTTTCATCACAATTGGTAGATAAAAATTGATATATTTTTTTATTATTAATATGATGGAATGTTTATTATGTTGGCAGTAAATAAATGATTAAAATAAAGTTTATAGTGTTTTTGTTTTAAATGGCATAATTTTAAAAAAGCCTAAAATAAAACACATTTTGTTTTTATAAAAAATAGTCTTACAGAAACTAAAAAGTATACTTAAAGCAAAACAAATAGGATAAAAATAGATCTTATACAATCGTTAAAGAGGGATTTAAGATTAGGTAAAGATTATATTTGTTTAATTTATCTCTTTTTACAAAATATATTTAAATGTGATTGTTAACCCGGTTAATCTAATGATCAAACCGTTCGTAATTAAACTACCAGCTGATTACTCTCAGCACTGATCTTGGAACAGCTGATTAGTAAACTACCTAATCTAGGATTTTATTTCCGAAAACCCCTACTGACTGCGAAAAAGCACTATCGAAGACACCCAATAGGAAAAAAATGAAAACTCAACTACAGAAAAGTGGTTTAAAACATTTAGATTAAAATAGCCAGGCATAATGAATGAATGGAACTTGATAGACAATTCTGAAAATTTTCATCACAATTGGTAGATAAAAATTGATATATTTTATTATTAATATGATGGAATGTTTATTATGTTGGCAGTAAATAAGTGATTAAAATAAAGTTTATAGTGTTTTTGTTTTAAATGGCATAATTTTAAAAAAGCCTAAAATAAAACACATTTTGTTTTTATAAAAAATAGTCTTACAGAAACTAAAAAGTATACTTAAAGCAAAACAAATAGGATAAAAATAGATCTTATACAATCGTTAAAGAGGGATATTAGGATTGTTGTTGAACGCGTGAACCAAAGTAACAATAAAAGGTAAAAGTTTATTGTTAATAAACAATACTTTAAATACAGAACTTTTAAAAGAAAAAGGGTTTTCTTTATAAACTTAACTGTCAACACTTCGACACTCGACACTCTCGACTATTAACACAAGTAGACACCGTAACTATCTAAACTACGACTATCAAACCTTATAGATACAGTATTACTTGTAGTAACAATATGTAAATTTAACATTGTATATTCTACAGTAATTTATGTGAAAGTAAGAGGCACACAACGTATTTTATTTTTTATTATACTTAAACTAGTCGCTAAAGAAGTCTGGAAAACAGCGAAACATTTACTCCAGAGATAAGCTCGAATTAAATTGGTCCATTTATGGCGGCAAACTTTTACGATTTATGTTGAAACTTGGCCCAGACAACTATTTGTCTTTAAGAACTTCTTTACATGCAACAATAATTTAAGTAAATTAATACAAATAGCCCTCTATAAAACCCATGTGTGTACGTAGATAATTTCAAACATAAACTGCAATTTACTGTCTACGGTAAACTATCACAAAACGGTTTACAACTTTTGCTTTATTAAATATTTGGGAAAAAAATACTTTAACATGTTTTTTAGTAATATAAAATACTGGAACCCATAAATATAGAGATGATAGCAGATAATCTATATTTTATTTATATTTTTGAACAAACTGTATATACTAAACTGTATATTATAACTTTCTCTTGAGTATTTTGTTTTTTGACTCATATCAACACGTGTTTTCAATTATCCTTACTTTTTGATGATATTCTTCATAATGACGAGGTGGCTTTAGTGATTACATGACCAACATGACAGACAGGCCAGAGACATCGATTTGTGACGTCACCGCACTAGTCCGGCTTTTGTATTGTGCCATATGGTACTGCATATAGGTTTTGCATAAATAATAGTATTTATTGATAGTTTTCCTAGATATAAATATGAAAAATATTATACAGAAAGGTATTAAAAAATAACATTAACTTTTTATCGCGTTAAAGTAATTGAATAGCTTTAAAATTTAGATCTAAAGCACGAATATTAATATGAAATAAACTACAGCATAAGATGAACAAAATAAAATCTAGATAATAAAAAGCGTGTCCTAAAATAACGACACGTAGAGATCGGCCGCTCGTGAAACGAAAAACGAAGTCGCCGCTCTACACCACCACGAAATTCAATGCTGCTCGAAGCAATTCCAAAAAACAACTAGTATGGATGGAAAACATGTTATTTCGTCAACCATCGATACAGGCGGCGAGACAACGGACAACGTGGGGAAAGCGCTACGGCGAACGTAGCTGCTTCGGTCGAAACCGTCGATGGTCGTATTGGGTTTGCAACAGCTTAAAAATAATAGGATATAAAAGAAGCAGGTTTTTTGAAACAGTTGCGGGCATAACGCCTGGCGGTCGAGATAACAGGAGTGGGAAAGAAACGCTGCTGCATCGGTCGATTGTCGATGGAGGCTCGCAACGGGTTGGAGAAGCAGTCATTTTAGATATGTTGTTTTTCAACCTGTTATGAGCATAACAGGGCGGCGGTTAAGATAATCGGAGTGATGGAGGTTTGAAACAGGTTGGGAAATAACGCATCAGTTGTTTTAGATGCATTCTGTTTCAACCTGTTACGAGCATAACGGACGGAGGTCGAGATATTATGGCGCTGTATGTTTCAGTACTTACTTATTACGTTTCAATATTTAGGTATTTATTTAGGAATAATATTTTAAGATTTTTTAAAAATGTATACAGGGTGTTTTGAAAAATCTGGTCATTGATTAATCACGATCCTGCTTAAAGCCCTTGACGTAAAAAGCTGACTTTTTGGAAAACGGATTGACTTTAGTGTGTAGAGGTTCGATAAGAAGGGATTTTTCGAAACTCGAATTCTAAGGGGTGAAACTACTCTCAAATATTAGAATATTTTTTATTTAAAACCGGTGAGTTTTTCGGAAAAACTCTTAAAACATGTATATTTTATTATGTTGTTTTACATATTTTAAGATTTTTAAAAATATATACAGGGTGTTTCATAAAATATGACCATTGAGTAATCACTATTCTGCTTAAACTGATTGACGTTTAAAGCTGATTTTTGGCAAACGGATTGACTGTGGGGTTTAGGTTCGATAAGGAGGGGTACTCAATCGAATCTCAAATTCCAACAGGGTGAAAACGCCCTCTAATATTACAATATTTGTTACTTAAAAAACGGTTAGTCTTTCGGGAAAACGCCTGGATACGCATAATTTATTTTGTTTTTTTTACATATTTTGAATTTTTTAAAAATCATACAGGGTGTTCTAAAAGTTGAGTAATTGATTAACCACGATTCTGCTTAAACTGCTCGACGTTAGAAAGCGTATTTTTGGCAAATGTGAGAAAATTTTATCCAGTTTGTATGTTAATGGAAATTTTGTTTTGCTTTATCATCACCATTAGAAATTATTAATTCGACGCGAACGAAGTCGCGGGTACACGCTAGTTTAAGTGTAAAATTAATTCGAACTCTAGTGTGTAGTTGGTTTACTTATGAAGAATATACTACACATTTTCTTATATTGCTATTTTTTGACCGCCAATGGTAAAATCATAACTAAGAGCTTCTCGCCCGTCGAGTGAGATGCACCCTGTACACTGCTACGCAATTCAGGATATACCCGGATCGAGGGGCAGGGCGTAGGTAGATCGGAATGTATAGGTATAGCCGAGTGGCGGAATTTTGGCTTTTTTTATATCGCAATTTGTAAACAGCGCTTATTTGTAAACAACCACCGTTTTTAGAGAGGTATTTTAGATAACAATCGATATTTAGAAATGTTTTGACACCCTGGAAATACTACCACCGAGCACGTCATTGTTGCAACTTGCAACTGCGTTAATACGCCTGGCGGTGACCGCCTCATACTCTTTCAGATATTTAGCAGTAAAATAAAGAAACCTGTTATTTTTAAGCTGTTATTTTAAGCTGTTTTTTATAAATAACTATAACAGTTTCAACTGTTATCTAAAAATAACAGTTTTGCCCATCACTATTAAAAAATAACATTAATTTTTTATCGCGCTGAAGTAATTGAATAGCTTTAAAATTTAGATCTAAAGCACGAATATTAATATGAAATAAACTACAGCATAAGATGAACAAAATAAAATCTAGATAATAAAAAGCGTATCCTAAAATTGCGTTAGCGAGTATTTAGCAACTAGTAATAATATACCTGTGATAAAAAGTTTCCAAATATTAAAAAAATTGAAATCTATACGTTTATCGACAAGTTAAGAAAATGTATTTTATATGATAACGGCAGAATACATTTTAAAGTTTAATTAAAAATAATTGTAAAAATTTGCCTAACATATTTAAAAAATGTGGAAAAAAAATGTGTATCAGATAGAATTAACTATTAACTATAAAGTAATTCGTACTTCGATGTTCATCAAGTAACCATCTACATAAATCGTAAATAAAAAGATAAAGATATCATTTTTTTATATAAAATACTGAAATAAAGTACAAAATCATTTAATTTCTTTAAAATATATTGCCATTTCATAATAATAATAATATTTATTATTTAATTTATTTTATCCTAAATTTCCAAATCTTGTTTTCTTTCATTGGGACGTTTTCTCTTTATGGGAACATGCACAGAGGGTCCATAAGAGGGTTGATTTGGAAAAATTGTAGGCACAGCATGTTTTGTAGGTTTTGGACGTGGCCTAGTTACAGTTAATATTATTGGGAAAGAGAATGTAGACAGATCCTGAGGACTTATTATAATTGCTGCTACAAGGCACAGACACAGAACAATGTCGCGGAATTTTTTATTTCACAAAGTAAAAATAAAGAAACGAAAACTGTTTTACATAAAAATACACGTTACTTACGTTGGTTTAACACTATACACTAACACTAACGCCTATTAATTATGTTTTTATATAAATTCCCCAACTTTTTCCTAGTCCGGACACACAGCCGGCATCGCCGGTGTTACTATAATTTTTACCGAAAGTATGGTTTTTTTTCGCGGGTACGATGTTATGAATCGGATCTAGATAGTTCACTATTCACTCAAAATTATTTAGTATAATTTTATTAGCATAGAAACGCGTAAAAAACACAGATTTGTTGCGAAACTAATGAAAACAATTGGTTTGTTTACGACTACTAATTCTGGACCACTTCGGTAGAACTGTCAAAACAGTCAGGCCTTGAATATGACGTTAGCCATGGTGATTATTGTTGTGTACGATTGAATATTATTCTTAGTGTCGAAGATTGTGCAAGAATCATTGATCTTGTTGAAGATGGCCGAAATTATGAATATTTGCTTGGTCCTTGAAGAAGAATGGGCAAACATAACACAATATATTTGCAGCCTCGTTAATAGTATTAATCAACGTCTACAGACAGTTATAGCAGCAGGAGGATTCAATAATACAGTTAGAGCATTTTTTCAAGTTTTTTGTTTGTTTGTACCTTAGTTATCCCAGTAATTTTTTTAATATTCTTAGTTCTATTAGCGTTACTAATTTTTATAAAAGCCAAGCCTGTATCGTTACTTTTTACCATTTTTTAAAATTTTAATATAGAGTTCTAATCAGGGTCGATATGGCATTACCACAATAGTGACCAAAACCAGCTCGAAATATTGAAAAATAAGATCATAAAGTAATGATAGTTGAAAAACTTGCAAATTGTTGATGGTAATTCATTTTGCTCTTAAAAATTAATCAAAGCATGTGTTGATGTGTTGACATGAGTCAAAAAACAAAATACTCAGGTGACAGGGTTTTGATCGAAAAGTAATGTTTTAGGAAAAGTTACTCACGAAATTATTGAACAGGGTGTTTTTAAAGGTACGATAAAAAAACAACCCTTCAATTAACCCTGTATAATAAGCCAAATACTAAAATTTAGAAAAAACTGAGTTTATGAATTAAATCTGATAGATTTATTTACAATTTGCGAAAAAAATCATGAAAGTAGGGCTAAAAGTAAAAAAATATAATGCTGGAAGTACACACTCGCCGAGACGACCCGATGCGACCCTAGGACAGACGACACACGTGTGGTAGCGTGGGATGGCGTGGGGTGGCGTGTTGCCTAGTGTGTACGCAATACATGTAATTAAATGGAAAAACATACGCACAGATCTTCATGACGTGGGGTGGCGTCGCGTGGCGTGGCGTGTTGGCTAATGGGGTCCCGGCATTACACTTTATAAACTTGACGAAAAAATTTTCCGTTGGGTTTTTTTTGCATCTGAGTGTATAAAAAATAATATAATAAATTATTAAACATCCGCATTTAATATTTTATTTTTATTACATATTTTCAATAGCACTAAACGGACATTAAACAATCAGATAAATTTAATAAAATATAGGTATATTTTATTTTTTACGGCATAATAAACATTTCCATCGGCGATGTAATTGCCAATTACACAGAAAGGAAACGTAGATACACGTACTCGTAATACAATTTTTATTTCCATTTTTTTTTCTATTTTGTTATTATTATTTTCTCGATTGCTACGTTACAAGAGCTGTAATTGCTGTGCAAAGTTCACGGGGAAAATCAAGCTATTTACGAAAGCAACGAAAGCAAAAAAATGCGAATGCAATGGCAAAAACTTCATTCTAGGCCGGAAAATGTAAGCACGGACCCATTGATTTGATTTTGCGATTCTCTCTCTCTCTCTCTTTATGTGTCTATGTGTGAGTGAGTTTGTATCTGTTTTCGCGACGCATGTTTTATATTCATTTCTGGTATTCGATGCATATTCGACACTGCCGTAACGTGCATATAATATTTTTCTTGTTTATATTCCGCTTTAATTTGATACGCTTTTGTATTATAAAGTTTTATTATGTTGCTGTGTTGATATTAAAATTGGATATTCGTTTGCACGGACAGGTAGGGCAGAGTTAATCAAAAAGTATATTTAATATGTCAAATTCGGAAGTTTTATTAAGGTTTTATATATAATAGCTCTATAAGTCTAAAAGGCTCACGGCTTGATTGGTTATCTTTCTCCATTTGTTTCTGTCTTTCGCCTTTATTCTCCACCCATCCACTCTTATCCTTCTCAAGTCCTCTTTAACATTCTTCTTCCATCTGGTTCTCGGTCTACCTTTCTATCTTTCCACCTATTTTACGTTTCATTATCATACTAGGAATTCTTGCTTCAGCCATTCTTTCAATGTGTACCAGCCATCTCAGTCTTTGTGCTCTTGCTACTCCCGTTATACTCGGTACCCGATATAGTTGCTTGAATTCTTCATTTGTTCCTCTGGTCCATCTGTTGTCTATCTTCTTTCCTCCAAAAATCTTCCTCGTTATTTTTCTTTCCCAAATCTCTAGCCTCGAACTTTCCGTTGCATTGGTCCACGTTTCACATGCATACAGCACTATTGGTCGTATCATTGTTTGGTACATTCTGATTTTTAAACTTCTAGAGATGTTCTTACTCTTAATAGTTTTCTGTAGTGCACTAACACATCTATTTCCTGCCATTATTCTTACCATAATTTCTTGAGTACATTTGATTTCCTTAGGAATACCCCATATAGCACGTCCAAATGAAATTACGTTTCTACAAGGGAGATACATGAGAAACAACATATGTTAAAGTGAACCTAAGTGTTCTAACATATACATATGAGATACACGCAGGTTTATATTGATAGAATTGTGTGATACAATGTTTACTAGTTGTATACCGTATGCACTCAAGATTCTAAAGAGTTTTTTGTAACGTAACAAATAATTATTAAAATGATGAAATCTGACGTCGGTATATGAGACATACAATGTATAAGTCATATGTATGTGTGATACTTCGTATCATTGTTGTGCCTATGATACACACCTTGTAAAAATGTAACGTATACACATAATATAAATATCTATATAGACACTTTGTAATAGTGTACTGTTGTGTCTACATTCTAGCATGAAATGAAGGTGTGCGCATGCGCGGATAGCCTCAGCGTAGATACACCGACCAAGTATATCGTATGTGTCCTCTCTCCTTTCTCCTTTCTAGGAGTGGTATGTGTTAGCAGCCATTATTGTTTTATCATTCGGAAGCTCTATATAAATGTTCTGTTTGTGTGTAGTTTAAAAGAGATTTTAAGGTAAGTACAAGTTTTTAATTACCTTGTTACACCTTCCTAAGAGTATTATTAATATTATAGCAGCGACTTTTACTCGATACCCAATTTACCAAATTTTGACTCCAATGAATGAAAACTCCAAATATTCTCGTATAATGATAAAGAGGTTATCTGAGTTAGCTCTGCAATATAATTTTTTTTAATTTGAAAATAATACAAATCTAAATGGACCATAGAAAGAAAGATTTAAACACTTCAAAGAACTTCTTACACTGATATTCGGTAAGTTATTGATGGATCAATATACAGATATGTTTAATATTCAATAATCAGTTTCATATAGAATTTAAGGGTGAGATTGTTAATCTGGAAATAAAATACAACAAAGTCTAACAGAGTGCTCGATGAATGAGTATGCTAATAAACCAACTGCTTGGAGGAAAAAGAGGAGAAAAAATGACTAAACGAGGTCCACCAAATCGTGGCGATATACCAGTGTTTACCATTTTAGTATGTTGTTATACTAGGTACTTATATTTTTAATACATTTTGATACAAATTCTGTTCTTTTACAGTGTTTTCTTACTTCTGGTTTCTGCAGGGTAAATAATAATTATTATTGTGTTATTTGCGCTATTGCGTTCCATGATATAAAGAAATATAACAATTTTATTTTTTAACCACTTAATCCATTTTATGGAAGAAAAATGGTACATTTAATACAAAACAAAAATGGAACAATTTTAAGGCTACTTCTCTTTAACTTACGATCGAGATACTTTTGGAAAATACAAAGTTTTGCCTTCCTAATTTTCGTTCTAAAAAGATATAATTGGTATCATTGAATAAATATTTCTTAAAAAGAACGAAAAGTTAGGCATCAAAACTTGTATTATTTCCTAAATTCGTTAATAAGAACTAGTTTTATCTAGCACTAAGATGTATATACGAAGCAAAATACATACGTATACAGGTGGTAGTCACAATTGCAATGTGTAAACATAGTTTAAACGTAATACATCAGCACTGTGTATCCTACGGCACACTGTGTATCCCTTACTTTATGTATACGAAATGCTATACTGTGGCTACACTGTGAGGCGGACGTTTAACCTTTGTGCATACGTGTTGAACTACAATGTGTAAACGTAGCATATTTACATCGGAGGAATTGTGTCACCCTGTGTCTACATGTAATAATGTAAACACATCGTAAATGTGATTTGATGTGCTGTATGGGACGGCTCTTAGATATGTGAATGTATCTACTTCCTCAATAAGCAAGAGCCGCTTTAAAACAGAAATAAACCAGTTTAAATAAGAGAAAAACAAACCTGTTATTTCAAGCATTTTAGCGGTTCTTTTCTGTTTTAAAGCGGTTGTTTCTTCTTTAGACCTGTTTGTTCTTGTTTATTAATTTATTTTACGTGCTCTTTTTTTCGAGTATTTTTCATTTGTTCATTTTTTTGTAAAAAACACCTTTTTCTACGATCTTGCAAAAGTAGCTATTTTACACTATCTACTGTATTAAAAATCATTTTTTTTACACTAGTGCAAAAATAACTTATTTTTTGTTTCGGTCTTCTTCTAGGTCCCTTAATTCCTCGTGGGTGCCATGCTGTAATTTTTGTGGTCCATCTGTTGTCCGTCCTTTGTACCAGGTGTTCTGTCGATTGCCATTTGAGGGATTTGATTCTGTGGATGACATCTATTACCTGGATCTTTTGTCGTATCCACTCTATTTTTTTACGGTCTCTCTTGGTTATTCCCGGCATATTAGAAGAAGAATTTAGAATGAGTGGGAGGGGGGTTAATCACTTCGACCTTACAGATCCATTGTGTCTCCCTTTCTTGAATCATAACTCATCATACAGTCCCAGGGCTTTGACAAAAGCCAGTATCTGGGACGGTTTTATAGAGGGTAGTTCTCCATCTCCAATATCAGTCGTACCAAAATTCATGGCACGAATGGTTGTCGTCTCGGCGCACTCAGTGATGAGGTGTACTGGTGTTTCACCATCTTCCCCACAGAATCTGCATTCGCCGTTTCTTTCGTTCTTAGTTTCAATCTACTGAGGTGTTCATTGAGGAGACAGTGTCCTGTTAAAAACCCCGTGACAATCCGAAGATTGTTCTTACTCAGACCCAGGAAGATCTGTGATTTTTCTTGATCATAAGCCCTCAGAAACTTCTTCGAGTGTCCTAGACCATTGCAAGATTTCCATTCCAGGTTGCGGATGGAATCTTCCAAGTTCTTGAGTTGATTACCACTTGGAAAGCAGAACGGTTCTGGTCCAGTTAGTGGAGTATTCCCGGCATATTTCTTTCCATTGAGCATTGTGCAACCTGCAGTTTCCTTATGATGTCCGTTTTAAGTGTCCAGGTTTCGCATGCATAGGTCATGACTGGTAGTACACATTGATCGAATGTTATCTTCTTTAGATAGAGTGGCATTCTTGATTTGAATATGATTGAGTTTCTTCCGTAAGTACTCTATGCTACCTTCATTCTTCTGTTGATTTCTGGTAGTAGAGATCTCAAGCTGTGGTAATGTATATCCTAAATATTCTTCTACTATTTCTAGTGTTGTGTTATTTATTAGAATGTCTTTTATTTCCATTAGTTCGTTGTACATTACTTTAGTTTTTGCTAAATTCATTTTGAGGCTCGCTTTATTGCTGGCTGTATTTAGTATATTATTTTTTGCTTGTAATTCTTCAGGACTATTGGCAATTAGAACTATGTCATCAGTGAATCTTAGATGGTTATGATATTTTCCATTTATTTTTAATCGTTTGTTGGTCCAGTCCAGTTGACGGAAGATTTCTCCTAGTTTTGCTGTAAACAGTTTTGGGGATATTGTCTCCCTGTCGTACACTTTTACCAAATGTAACTCTGGGGTTACATTTTAAGTAAATACATTATCATATTTCTTCTAATCAAAATAAATGAAAAATAAAATTAAACCTCTTTTATCTGTAGCGATGCCAAAACCACACGCTTTTAAAAAAGTAATCGCAAATAATTTACTAATTTGTAAATGTATGGGCGATTTTCCAACACGGGCGAAACAGAATAAAAAAAACATGTTGTGTCAACACCGGTTTAACAAACCAAACCGTCGGAAACGTTTCCAGCTGAAAATTTTTAGTGGCGCTGCCTGCTCGCGTATTTGACAACGTGTTGTGTTTGCTGAAAGAAAATCAATTCGAATTATCGGGCTCGGATTAGGCCGTCCTAACGACAAATACATTTTTAGGAGTAATCCCCGAATGAAAACGGTACGAGCCAGAAGCTCAACGGTATCGCTTTAATAATTTCCAATAGTCGACAGTTCAGCCGTTGCAAATCAACGGGAAAATGTGTAGTTTAACGAGGTGTCACGTGTTGCGACTATGTAGCTAAGATTAACGTTTAATTGAACGTTTGAATCAAGCAAATAAAAGCTTATATCGTCTTGGTTACGCTAACCATAAATAGAGTCATAATTCAAAACAAGGTATGATCGATAGCGGCTCCAATTTCGTTCAGTTTGCGCATATTACCTGTGACGTCATTACGCCATACAAAAAAATCCATATTGCTCAATTTCCACTAGTAAAAAAGACCTAAGATAGGGAAGAATTAGGACATAACCTCAAAAGCTTTGTCAAATTATTGAGCTTGACATTTGAAAGGTCATTTTCACATTTATTATGTTAAATCAATGCCCTCTATAAAAGATCAGCCTACGGGCGGACTTTTGTTTACTTCATCAGTTGTACATACTTAGATATTGGGTTAGATTCTGTATTCATATTTTGTCGGTTGATTTTTGGTATTATTTGTTATTGTAGTGCAAAAAACTAATTATTTTGGTGTTTAAGTGATATAAAGTAGTACCAGATATATGGTCACTATGATGGTCACTCTGTTTCTCATAAAAGAAACACGAAATATTACACGTTTTGTTAAGTGCTTTAACCTAAAAGTGCCCATAAATTTTTTATTTATCGTGATTTTTCTGTGTGTTTTTAAGACTCTAACAATTCATCAATAAAGCTTAAGTGGAGTGTGTTTTTGGTGCTATGCCTCATCTTTATTGTGTTCCTGGTGGAAAGGATAGTTATACTAGGCAGCTTAAAGTATCCGGAAGAGCAAGAAAAGTGGGTACGAGTTATAAATCAAGACAATTCTATTGAAAATATCTTTAATAAATTTAAAAATAATATTCTCCCAGGATGGTATAAAAGAAAACTGGACAATTATGTTTATTTTATTCATATTGTGGAATCTCCACTCCAAGTGTTGTTGGTTCAGCTTCGATAGATTTAAACACGTAAGATAAACACGTAAGTAGGTATTATGATCTAGGGAAAAATAAAGAATATGTGTATTAAAGATCATGAAATAGATTATTATTTTGAGTTCAAAATTAAAAAAGATTTTTGTAAAGACAAGAATGATAAAGTTTAAAAGAAGAATGTGTTTTTGTTTGATAATATAATGTATGTAAAGCATAACATATATTTGTTCAGTAATTTTTACTGAATAGTGTTGATTATTTATAATACCAAATTAATATCAAATATTTAAGTGATGGCTGAATACAATATGAATAAAATAACAATAATTTTTTAGGAATAAAGGTGTTACTAAAAATACTAAGAGATTCATATTTCTTTGTTTTAATTGGTTGAATGTTATTTACATTTTATGTAAGAATTATACCGTATCATCGAAAAAAATCGGCGTCTAGTTGGCTTGGAAATGAACATCTATGACATTACCTAAATAATTGTACACATAAAATAATTAACTAGAATTTTACAATCTTGGAAAATTTGATATTCTTGAACCTTGTTTCTAAATATTCTAAATTTTTTGATTTTCTTGGGATTTAGGTTCGGGTAAAACTCTGATTAAGTTTTCATTTGGTTTTTCATTATTTTTATTTGATTTAAAAAAAAACGTTTTGGCTAATATTATAGCCTTCATCAGTGTTGTGTCATATGAAAAAAATAGTGTCGAATATAATCCAAAAAATTACATGTAAAATATTCACACCACGCACCACATAATGTTTACTGCGTACTCCATAGTCAATGTATATAGTTTTAGTGTTAAGAATAATAATTCTAAAAAATATGTGGTCATCTTTTGATAAGTTTATATTAGTTTATTAATTGCAGTAAACATTATGTGGTGTGAATATTTTATATGTAATTTTTTGGATTATATTCGACTCTATTTTTTTCATATGACACAACACTGATGAAGGCTATAGTTAGCCGAAACGTTTTTTTCTAAACCAAATAAAAATAATGAAAACCCAAATTCGTTATCCCGAACCTAAAAATCCCAAGAAAATCAAAAATTTTAGAATAATTTTACATATAAAATGCCAGCGATCTTCATTTCATAGCCATCGCTGACGCCTTTTTTTAGATGATATTGTATTATTTGTAAATACAATTTTTCGAACATTGATACTTGCAAAATATACATATAAATTTTGTTAATTAAATGCAAATAATAATACATCACTATTAGTAGATATTGAATGTTTTTTGTTAAATTAGATCGATTTTTAAACCCCAAAATTTAAAATATATTTACATTTTACCCAATATCTTATGTAATACATTATTTGTATATTGTAAAACATTTGCTGCGGTTGTATGGTTCATAGTTTATTTGCCAAAGTATTTATTACTATAAATAGGTATATATGTTGTAGTTATTAACTGTATATTATGTATATTTCACGTAAACTATATCATTTTTAAAATACAAACCAAAAATCTGAGGAATAATTATGTTTTCCATGTATTCTACAACATATTTATTAATCCGTAATATCTAACTAGCGTGACGTCATAAATCTCGCCCCAAGGCTGTTCTATTAGAGACGGCATTGGTTAAATGATACTTTAACAGCGAGGATAGGTTAAAAACTTTATTTCTTCTCGCACACTTTTTAACTGCTTCCATTTTTGAAAATTTTTGTATTCCCTTTCATAAGTTATTCGGGATTTAAATGGAAGTAGTTTGGATATGGCGTTTGTCGCCTCAGCCTGAATATCTGTTAGTAATCTACTTATTTCGTTTTCAGCCATTTCTGGCTCCAATTCAATCAGCAATCGACACGAAAGAAAATTAAAAAATATTGACTCAAAACTGACAACTAAAGAGACAGCTTTATTTATTTGCCAAATTACATAGAAGCCAACGCCAACCCAGCACAATATTTTTTCGACTCGTAATAAATTCCTTGAAATAATAATTTTTGAATATTTTTTAAATAAAAAAATATTGTTTTATACACGACGATAATATTGCATTATCGTCTTCCGAAATTAATCTTTTCGGTCGACGATAAAATACCATTTTATCCTCTTGTATAAAAAATAACTATTTTTGTTCCATTTGTTACGATATGAATAGCTAAAATAAATACTATCGATTATATTTTTATTCAATTTATATTTTAGCAGTTATATCCAGAATATTAATATAGATTTTAATATCCGATTTAATTTAATGCCGGCATTAAATAATATTATAATTTCCATTCTGAAAAATTATATCTATTTCGGAAAAATAAAACTCCTATTTCGACGCATATACCTAAATGCTATTATAAAATTAGGCATTAAACGGAATTTATAACCCAGACTGGCCATAAAATAATAAACCTTCTCTATTATAGCTTCTACAAATAAACCTCGTCAGTCGTTAAATGAGAGAACATTATTAAATTTTATATTAATTCCAACCCTCGATTTAAATACTGAAAATTATTGCGAACATTTAGAGCCCTTTTAGGACTACTAGTTTATTACAGTATACTACAAATGGGACATATCTTTGGTTTATGTGATTAGTCTATTAAGATATCAGTACATCATTAATTATAACTGCAATAATCATCATCATTTTCAGCTTATTCAACCATTTCCAATTATGGTGTAGCCTCCCTTACATGCTCTTTTTGTAGATGGGCCCATTGTTGTCTATTGTTTGCTATGCTGGAGGATAATTTCTAAAAAACTAATAAGGACCATGGACCTACTATGGTTCTCCGCGTCGTATGAGAGGTGCCACACTGTACTAATTTAGTAAATAAATTTTAAATTAATGAAAAAGTATTTTGAAACTAATTCTTTTTAAGAAAATGTAAAAAATTAATCATAAATTTTTTTCAAGTTTATTTGCTTCACTTATATCTACGAATAAATTAATTACTGAGCAATATGTCCTTCGTGTTACAATACTTAGTTCAATTCAACTTTTTCTAAACCACCAACCATTCATTTCTCCTCCAAATCTCCAAGCTACCCTTTCCTTCCGAACATTTCCTCATTTTTCAAGCAGGTAAAAACTCTCCCATTCCTATCCCTTATCCCTTTCGCTCCCCTCCGAACGGAATGTCTTCCTTATCGTTGCCACGTTGTGAAATCCCGAATAAAGCAGCTGGGAATTCATTAAAATTGCCGGAGATTTTAGTCCGACTCTGAAAACCCTCCACCGCAGTTTCTCGTTTCTTAAACTTTCCCAACTTGGCTCCCTACTAGTCGATCCGAATTAGTCAATCAAGTTAAGTGATTTGTCAGGTCTAGATTCTAGTTGCAGATGGGTTTTTTCGAGGGGGGGGGGGATATTTTGACGGTATTGTTTTCACGAGGTTGACGGTTTAAGCATGGCTTTAAAATAAATTAAATTGATTGGTCCGAAGCTATTTTAGAATTACTTCGGTTCATCTTGGATTGGATTATATCTTTATCCTACTACTAGTAAGCAATACTTTCAATATTACGAATTCTCTTTGAAAAACTAATTTTATTCTGATATACTAGTCAATGATACAGGATATTCACAAAAATAATAAACAACAGAATACAAAACACGCTAGACGCTGCACAACTACGAGAACAAGCAGGCTTTAAAAGCTGCTTCAACACGATTGATCACATACATGCACTACGAACTTCAAGGATACAAACTTCCACTAGCAATAGTCTTTATAGACTTTGAGGATAAGGCTTTCGACTCAATATATCCTAAGGAAATAATAGAAGCTCTAGCGAATCAATGTATTGACAGGCTTTATATAGAAACTATCGCCAATATATACAGAGAAGTGCAAAGTACAGAGAGTTTAATGTATCTGCATCACAGGTTCCATGAGAACATGTCCAAAAGCAGCAATGGAGGTCATTCTAGACCTAACACCACTACATATTGTTGTCGGTAGTTATGCCAATGCGATAATGATTAGAATGTTCATTGACAGAAACAGTACTGGGAGAATTTTCAGGTCAGGGGTTTGGAACACCCTCAAAAAGGAAATTCCACTTCTCCAACTCCCAGTGGATGACATACCAAGAATTTACAACTTTCAGAAACACCTCAATGTAGTATTGACTAATAAAAAGGATAGGAAGGAAGAAACGCTTACTCAGCATGTAAAATACCATAACGTGGTATACTGTTGCTTCCCAAACCAAAGCAGGGACAGGGATAGGAGTATTTGGGCCGAAAACTAAATACTCCTAACCAATGGGCCGGTATGGGTACCCCAGTATCCTTCAGGCAGAAATTTACGCTATCGAAAGATGCGTACAATTTATCTTAGATAAAACTATCGAAAACAGGAAATTGCCATCCTATCCGATAGTCAAGCAGCACTAAACGCGATCAACTCAGTAACCATCAATTCGAAGTTGGTCAAAGAATGCCTAGAGAAGCTCAACAAATTAGGCAAAGAAAATAAAGTCCTCCTACTCTGGGTGCCTGCTCACCAAGGGATAGAAGGCAATGAAAAAGCAAATGATCTAGCTAGAAAAGGAGCGAACACTCCACTAACTGAACCAGAACCGTTTTGTTTTCCAAACAGGAACCCACTGAAAGCGAAACTGAAGAATCTGGGAGACTCCATCCGTAACTTGGAATGCGTGTCCTCCAACGATCTAAGACACTCGAAAAAGTTCCTCAGAACTTACGACCGAGAAAAATCAAAGGTTTTCCTTGATTTGAGTAAAAACAATCTTCGGGTTGTCACGGGGTTTCTAACAGGACATTGTCTCCTCAATGAACACCTCAGTAGGCTGAAGCTGAGAAAGAACGGCGAATGCAGATTCTGTGGGGAAAATGGGGAAATACCAGCACACCTTATCACTGAGGGCGCCGAGACGACGACCATTCGTGCCATGAACGGCTGATGTCGAGGATGGAGACCTGGGGTGGAACTCTGTAACGAAATAGCGATCGGTAGCGACGAAGAATACTGTCGCTTGCCATTTAGTTTGTACGGCCAAGGTCAGTATTCTTCATCGCTACCGATCGCTATTTCGTTACAGAGTTCCACCCCTGGCCTCTGTGGAGCCGTCTCAGACACCGGCTTTTGTCAAAGCCCTGAGACTGTATGATGAGTTATAATCCATTATAACTATTGTAACTCAAGAAAGGGGAACACACAATAGATCTATAAGGTCGCGGTGATTAATCCCCCTCCTAAACATTCTACATTCTATTTTTAGACATCTAAAAATAAGTTTTTAGGTATCTAATGTAATCTTTTGACTACGAAATAAGAAATACTTCTTAAAGTCAGATTTTTATATACCGTTACCGTCTTGCTATAAAGAAACTTTTTCAATTCTCCGGTGTGTTGTAAAGAGAACATTACCATCGGCGTCCCTCTAGTATCTTGTTTTTTTTTGTCTTGCCAAGCCAACAAAGTGAGATCCGTCCTTTTTTCAGTGTAGACACTTATTCAGCGAATCTATTTCATTTTATACTGATCTAATAAAATATATTTACCCACGTATATCTTTTTACATTTTCTACATGCTCTCCGCTGGAAAAACATTTCCGTTAGCATTTTCCTTCGTTCGTACGTCGAGCAGTAAAAACAGACGGATTTTGTTACGAACCGAACGGTACGTATACCATAAAAATTTTACATCACTAAAGGAAAAGCCTTCTTGTTGCCACCTAGTAAAAGGAAAAGGCAAATATCCTTGAGAGAAAATACACTTAGATATAAAAAGATAAAGAGAGGCAGGAAGGGCATTGAAGAGGGATGGGATGTGTTTGAAATATGCGTGAGGTGTTTCGTCTCGTTGAGCCCGACTGGAATATGTAAAATATTATATATAATTTTCTATTGGAGAACACAATGCTGCAAGTTAATATTTTTCATCTGTCTGGTATTGTAAGGAACCCTGTCTTGTAATTTCCGTTAAAGAAAAAATAATAAAGAAAATTTATTATTTTAGAGTTAAGAATTCGGATTTTTTGAAATACTTTTTACTTCAAAAATATTTTATGTTTATTATATTTCAAAAAACAGCCTCTAAAACTCAAAAATGTTCATGATTAACATCAACAAAAAAGTCGTTTACCGCCTATAGGGCTCTCTCCAGTAAGTATGATTTCAGAACTTTGCGAAATGGCCGGAAAGAATGAAAGCGACTTGATACCCAAAGGCAGCACATTCTTTTTGGCATGAGAGCTCGGGGTTGGCAGATAAAGACCGTGCTCCACATTCCTAAGTGGATAGTTGTGAGATAGCCTTTCGAGAATAGCAGATATGTGCTTGCGGATTAAGCAAACGGATTCAAAAATGAATAAAGACGGAAGAGTCAGTATTTAGAATTTTTTAAAGAAATTCTGACAGTGAGTTCTACTGTTCAGTCCGAATAAATATTGAACTGCTTTCTTTTGAAGTTCAAAAATACGATCAAATTTTGTTGCGCAGCAAGTACCCCAGAATGGAAGGGCCTAACGAAGATGTGACTCAAAAAGGACATAATAGGCTATTCTAGAGGTTAATAAGTTATGTTCCTTAGAAACTGATCTTAGCGCAAAACAGGCAGCGCTTAGTTTCTTTGATAAAGCTTCGATGTGCAAGTCCATTTTAACGAGTTGTCTATAACAAGTCCTAAGAAGCAATAGTGATGTTATTAAGTACAAAAGGTTGTATAGTACTTTTATATGACAAAACTTTAGTTTTTGATAGGTTGAAGCATAGGACATTAAAATCGCACCAAGATTTATTATTCACTGGATATTTGATATCTGATATAGTATGATATAGTGCCGTATAGTAGTGAAATGTTTTACGAAATATTTCCAGAAATATTTCGTAAAACATTTTGGGGATAGTGTAGCGGCTATTTAACACTTTTAGAATAATTATATAATAAATTTTTCCTATACTCGCTATTTAAACCCGTGTATTTGTATATGCCGGTTGTTTACGATATTCTCCGATGGTGGCAGCACCGGTAGAGAACGCTCCAAGTCCATAAACACGTAAACACTAAACCGTTAGATATTTATCCGAAACCGATACAGTGGCAGAATGCATTTCCAGTCGAAATAAACAAATTGCATCGCACTTGCATAATTCAGATATCCTGAGTAAGGGCAGGAATTGTAGTCGTCTTCTTCCGGTGAATATTTTAGCCGTGCGGCATTTTACGCCCCGACATACTTTCCTATTTAAATACCGAATCGAAAAATCAATAAAACATCTCTTGCTAAGTCGACTTTTACATTACTCCAAGCCGTAAAACTCTCCCGAACGATTTCCTCCACACGGGAGAAATTTCGCTTCATTTACAACTCGAAACGTGGAAAAAGTCGCCCAGGAACGCCTATGCACGTATGGCCGCTTTAATCTTAATATTTTCGCTGGTAGATATCGAACGATTTCAGTTTTCGGCTCAGAGTAATAAAAGACGTGTCGACAATATAGGCTTGGTGCGTTTCAGCAGACAACTTTAAAACAGCCAACAAACACGCTCCGAAGAAACCCGCGCCAACTGAAGGATAACTGGTGGGCGCAAAAAGCTAGCCAGATTCAAGATTATGCCACGCATTACTACTATCGTAAATTCTTGGAGGCTGTAAAAGAAGTATACGGCCCAACTAAGAAGGCAAGATGCTCAATCATAGCACAAAATGGCGAACTTCTAAAAGAGGAAGAGCAAATAAGAAACCGCTGGAAAGAGCCATTACAGTCATATCCCCAACAACTCCAATATGGAAGCACTCAACACAATACCTCAGTATAACAGCCTCGATGTATTAGATATCTCAATAACAGCCCATACAGCACGTCCAAATGAAATTACGTTTCTACAAGGGAGACACATGAGACACAACATATGTTAAAGTGAACCTAAGTGTTCATCTAGTTCTAACATATACATATGAGATACACGCAGATTTATATTGATAGAATTGTGTGATACAGTGTTTACTAGTTGTATACCGTATGCACTCAAGATTCTAAAGAGTTTTATGTAACGTAACAAATAATTATTAAAATGATGAAATCTGACGTCGGAATATGAGACATACAATGTATATGTCATATGTATGTGTGATACTTCGTATCATAGTTGTGCCTATAGTACACACCTTGTAAAAATGTGACGTATACACATAATATAAATTTCTATATAGACACTTTGTAATAGTGTACTGTTGTGTCTACATTCTAGCATGAAATGAAGGTGTGCGCACGCGCGGACAGCCTCAGCGTAGATCCCCCACCAAGTGTATCTTATGTGTTCTCTCTCCTTTCTCCTTTCTAGGAGTGGTATGTGTTAGCAGCCATTATTGTTTTATCATTCGGAAGCTCTATATAAATGTTCGGTTTATGTGTAGTTTAAAAGAGATTTTGAGGTAAGCACAAGTTTTTAATTACCTTGTTACACTTTTCTAAGACTATTATTAATAT
The DNA here is from genome assembly GCF_002938485.1 of Sitophilus oryzae. Classification (NCBI taxonomy): domain Eukaryota; kingdom Metazoa; phylum Arthropoda; class Insecta; order Coleoptera; family Curculionidae; genus Sitophilus; species Sitophilus oryzae. The sequence continues at coordinate 399,032 of NW_022146490.1, forward strand.
TATAGCAGCGACTCTTCCCTTACTCGATACCCAATTTACCAAATTTTGACTCCAATGAATGAAAACTCCAAATATTCTCGTATAATGATAAAGAGGTTAGCTCTGCAATATAATTTTTTTTTAATTTGGAAATAATATAAATCTAAATGAAGAGAAGTGAAGAAAGAAATATGAAGAAAGAAAGATTTATACACTTCAAAGAACTTCTTACACTGATATTCGGTAAGTTATTGATGGATCAATATACAGGTATGTTTAATATTCAATAATCAGTTTCATATAAAATTTAAGGGTGAGATTGTCAATCTGAGATTGTTAATCTCGATGAATGAGTATGCTAACAAACCAACTGTTTGGAGGGAAAAGAAGAGAAAAAAATTACTAAACGAGGTCCACCAAATCGTGGCGATATACCAGTGTTTACCATTTTAGTATGTTGTTATACTAGGTACCTACTTATATTTTTAATACATTTTGATACAAATTCTGTTCTTTTACAGTGTTTTCTTACTTCTGGTTTCTGCAGTGTAAATAATTATTATTATTGTGTTATTTGCGCTATTGCGTTCCATGATATAAAGAAATATAAGAATTTTATTTTTAACCACTTAATCCATTTTATGGAAAAAAAAATGATACATTTAATACAAAACAAAAATGGAGCAATTTTAAGGCTACTTCTCTTGAACTTACGATCGATATACTTTTGGAAAATACAAAGTTTTGCCTTCCTAATTTTCGTTCTAAAAAGATATAATTGGTATCATTGAATAAATATTTCTTAAAAAGAATGAAAAGTTAGGCATCAAAACTTGTATTATTTCCTAAATTCGTTCATAAGAAGTAGTTTTATCTAGCACAAGAGGTATATCTAGCACACGATGTATAAGCAAAATACATACGTATACACGCAGTAGTCACAACTGCAATGTGTAAACAGAGTTTAAACGTAATACACAAGCACCCTATATCCTACGGCACACTGTGTATCCCTTACTTTGTGTATACGTAAATGCTATACTGTGGCTACATTGTGAGGCGGACGTTTAAACCTTTGTGCATACGTGTTGAACTACAATGTGTAAACGTAGCATATTTGCATCGGGGGAACTGTGTCACCCTGTGTCTACATTTAATAATGTAAACACATCGTAAATGTGATTTGATGTGCTGTATGGGAGAACAGGAAATAAAGGACTCCATAAAACAGCTTAAAAACAACAAATCAGCTGGCTGTGACGCGATTCCGGCGAAAATCTATAAGTGTGAAAGTAAAGAACTAATTCATCTTAAGGCTCTCTTCGATGTCATATGGGAAAGCGGAGAGGTACCTCAGGACTTTTGCAACGCGAATATAGGGAATATATTTAAGAACAAAGGCAGTGCATCAGACTGCGGAAACTACCGAGGAATTTCACTACTGGTAAAAACCGGTGCGGCGGTTTTGCACCCACATATAGAAAAATCCTCCCAGAATAGCAAACGGGTTTTCGCACCAATTGCTGTCCCGTCGCTTGTCGATTCCATATTCTCTATCCGCCAACTACAGGAAAAATATAAGAGCAGCAGTCTAAACTTTATGTTGCATTCATCGATCTAACAGAAGCGTTCGACTCTGTAAACAGAGTTGTACTTCGGGCAATTATGAAAAAGTTCGGAGTACCCAACAAATTTCTTACAGTGTGTAAAAGCCTCCATAACAACAACAAGTCAAGAGTGTCACATCATGGATCACTGAGCGATCCCTTCCTAACAAAAACAAGAGTTAGGTAGTGATGTGTCTTAGCATCTCTTCTATTCAACATATTCATAGCAGCGCTCTCCATTATAGTGGACAGCAAACTACAGGAGAAAGGTTTGGACATTAGATACAGATACGACGGCAGTCTGTTCAACATAAAAAGACTCAGGGCAAAAACATACAAAATTCATCACAGAACTTCAATACGCTAATGACTGCGCTCTAGTTGCAAAAACGTTACAGCAATTACAAGAAATATTGAATACATATACCTGGGCATACGAGGCTTTGGGCCTTAATCTGAAAATCGCCAAAACTAAGATTAAGTGCACTTCCCCGGAAGATCACAACAATGTTATAAAAGTCGGAGAAAAACTATTGGAATATGTAGCGGAATTCAATTACCTCGGCAGTTTGATTTCGGAAAAGGCCAATATCGACTATGAAATTCAGCACAGGATTAGCAGCACCTCAAGAGCATTCTGGAAATTAAAACAGGGTTTTCTACAATCATCACTTGAATACAAAAACGAAACTTGCAGTGTACCGAGCAATAATAATTCACGCCATGTTATATGAAAGCGAAACCTACGAATTCAGTCAGCGATTAATGGCAATGTAGTATGTAGTATGCATAAACTTTCAAAATTAAGGAGAATGCCACACTTCAAGATGTTTTATTGAAATAAAATATGAATATTTCCATACATTTCTAGATTTTTCTATGCCTCTGAGGTTCAAGAGGGACGTATTCTCGCTTACCGTTAGTGGTTCGAAGTTGAGACTTATAAAAGTGCACTTCAATCAAGCAAAAAGCTAATGTAGGTACTTGGGCTAACTCTAATCGACCGCAAAATTTGCTTCGGAGACAATGGCTCCATTTCTCCGCAATATGTTTAAGATCTACACCCATTTACGAATGTAAAGCGTTCGAAAATTCAGTGGATTTTACTATTGTTATACATAAATTCTAGTATATTGAAAAATTCGGGAGACATTTTTATGAAAGAAATTTAGACGGAGTAATCAACAATGGTTGAAAAGAAGAAAAAGAATGTTGAATGTTTAGGAGGAGTTTCTTGAGTTACAACAAGTTATAACTCGTCATACAGTCTCAAGGCTTTGACAAAGGTCAGTATCTAAGCAGCTTTACAGAAGATAGTTCCCCATCTCTGATATCAGTTGTACCAAAGTATATGGCACAAATGGTTGTCGTCTCGGCGCACTCCGTGATGAGGTACCTATTCTGGTGTTTCCCCATTTTCCCCACAGAATCTGCATTCGACGCTGTTTCTTAGCTTCAATCTATTGAGATGCTCGTTGAGGAGACAGTATTTCCTATTCTTTGTTACGGATAATGCTTCCAGGAGTATTTTTGCTCAAATACTCTTATCCTTGTCGCTGCTTTGGTTTTGGAAGCATATAAATCATATGGTCTTTTACCTGCTCAGCAAACAAGGTTGACAAGGTCAGGAAAAAATAATTTTTAAGTGTTGTAAACAACGTCATAAAAAATTAATAAAGAATGCGCCACCACAATAAAAATAATTTAATAAATAATAATACTATAAAACATAAAACAACACAAAGCAAAAGTACATACCAAAACATAATTTGTTAAACATAATTAATTAACATGGCACTTAACTAATTTGATAACAAATTACTAAGTATGAGCACGAAATAAAATATAAAAATAAAATAACTCAAAACACAAAGAAAATTTGCAATAACTTAGATACATTCCTATACAAAAATAATAAGTATGTTTATATTTATTTATTATCTTCTAGTACTAGACTTTCAAACTCTTCGTCTAAATTTTCAATATTATCGTTATCACTCAGAATTTCATCGATGATATTTTCTTGAGACAAGTTTAGAGACATGGCCGTTTTTAGATTGGTATTTTTCGTTTCCGTTACTTTTTTCGATCCTTGTATAGTTTGGGACGTCACTACTGTTGTTGCGCTGGAATTGTTCGTAGTTAATTTACCATTTTCTGAGAAATAAAAAAGAAAATAGAGTATTTCCATTTTGATTTAACTGAAACTTTTAACTTACGTCTAGATAACTCTAAATTAGAATCGTCTGAAGAACTGTGAACTTCTGAAATTGTTGCATCACGTGACGAAGATGTTACTGTTCTATGAGATGTTGTGGAACCTGTTAATGTGATAATAGTTAATTCTCTTACAACATAATGTATATTCTATCTACTTTAAAAGTTGATCTAAGAAATACATGAACTCTGTTAAAACTGTGATTTTTTTTATGACTTGTAACCAAAATGGGACAGTGTACATAGCAACAATTTATAAGAGATATTGAAAATATTTTTCTAATAATCAAAAAGCGATTTTTTGTGCAATTTCTGAAATTTCCTTTAACTTGTACTAGATTCTACTTATACCATAGATCTTGAACATCATTCAATTAAGAAATGATTGCTATTAATCAACTAAATGTACCATATAATCGAAAAAAACGACGTCAAAGACGGCTGAGGAATGAAGATCGATGATAATTTTGGCGAGGTCAAGCCCTAGACGTTATTTATTTGGCCCGTGCACTTCTTTACTTTTTAATGGCGCTTACTGGCAGTTGGCATTAAAAGGAGGTAATGATTGTTTAAATGGTGTAGTTGAAAATTCGCAAAAGAAGTATTTTTGGAACATTTTTGGAGTGTCTGGAAATGTTTTATTCTTTTTTAATTTTTCTATAATTAGTGTTAAATTGTGATAAGTTTTATGTCAATTTTTAGTAAATGACGTCAAGATATTGACCTCACCAAAAATTATTATCAATAATTGTCATTCCCCAGTCGCCTTTGACGCTGTTTTTTTAATCGTATGGTATATGTAACATGTTAAGAGAATACCAGCAAACTTACTATGATGTATAGTATGTTTCTCTGAAAACGTAGATTGTGTTGTTCCAACCAAAACAGTTTTAGATGAGGTAGTGCCTAATTAAAAATAAAAACAATAATGAATGAAAAAATAATTCAAAATGTGATTACAGATTTACTTGATTTTAATGCTGTTAGTGTCCCAACACTTTTTAATAAACTCATGGATTCTGACGACTGGCTTATATGTGTTCCGTTTGAAATCGTATATCCTAAAATTAATATAAAATTTGTATTCGATTATTTACAAATATACTAAATTAACTACTTCCAACTTACCATTATTTATATTTTCTATAGACTGATGATTTGATATAGTTAATTCTGTAGAGTTTGGAGTGACCACTCCGACACTTACAGCATCTAAAAATGATTTTTAAATAAAACAGGGAATTATATTTCTTTCTTTCTATTTCCTACTTACTATGATCTATATCAAAATTAGTAACTCTCAGCTCAGGGGGTATCTCCAGCAATGATTTGTTATCACCATCTTCAAAGTCAGATGCTTCCGAAATGATAACATTGCTGTCTTGGAAGTTATCATCTATACCATTATGATGCTCTATTTCTTCAATATGAACTCTATCTAAATCTATGATAGTGAATGTTATTGATTTTATTCAACTTTAACTACAAGTTATAATACCTTCTAAGTTACTTTCGTTGGAATCTTCGTTAATTTGGACAGTTTCTTGAGCTTCTTCTGCCACACCACTATCTTCATCAGGTTGTACTACATCTATGGCAAACATAATTAAAATTTACATGTGAGTCTAGGTTTTATAGTAGAAATTCTTACTTTTATTCTCCTCATTATCTGAAGAAAAATTAGTAATTTTTGGTGTTGGTAGACTACTTCCTACAACTTCATGCTCTGTATCATTAGTACCTAAAAAAATCTTCTTTAGAATCGATGGTGCTTTGCTTTTTTTGGTAACATATATATTAATATAGTTAGTAGATCAAAACCTTACATTCTTTTTCAATCTTTGTATCGTTAGTGGAAACTTCAAATTTTGTTGGTGTTTCTTTTAAATCAACTTCATCTGTAATTTTATATTTTTATAATCAATTGATGTGTCATTTTTTTGTTTGTAAACTTACTTAATATCACATTATTATTAATGTTTTCTGCTTCTGTTAACTTTGAATCTTCTGTTTTATTTACAACAGTTAGCTCCTGAGTGTTTTCTGAGCTAAAATTACCTATTAAAAATTATACACTAAATTTTCAACTATACTCTGATCTTTACATACTTATTTCTGCAGTAACTGAAGTTCTTATATCTTCACTGTTATCATCTTTGGTATTCGTGCTTTCTTTGTATTCTGGAAGAGAACCAAAGAAATTAATACAGATTAAAACGTTTAACTTTTAGTTCGAATATAGTATGTTCAGCAAAAGAATGAGCGCTTTAGAGAGATTCATTGAAAAATTGACAGAAAAATATATTTACTGTTAAATTAAAATAACATATAATAATATATACGTTCTTACTAGATTCTGGTTCATGTTCTGAAGTTGTATCTAATTCATCTGATACATTCAGTATCTCATCCGATGTTTGGTTGGTACATGTTTCTTCATCTTCATTGGTACCTAAAACATATAACACATTTATAAAAGCCTGATTGTATTGTTTTGCTACAGCATACTATTTTCAACATTTTCAACACCATCTATATTTCCTTCCCTTTGAGTTAAATCATAGTTGTTTGCTGGAGTGTTTTCAACTTGAAGAACTTTCTCTTCTGGTGTTATTTGAATTACATCGATATCTTTTTCTATAGAAAAAATAATTACAGTAGTAATCAAAATTACATTAAGATTATATTTAAGATTTACCATGTTCTACATTTTGCTCAGCAGGAATATTATCTCTAACTATTAGTTCTACTGGTACTTCTAGCAATGAATCAGAATCTTCTGTAGTTTTATGATCTGCAATAGGATCTGCAATTATGTTGTAAATTTATTACTATATTTAAATAATTTAAAATTAAACTGGTACTCACCGTCTATTTGCTCGTAATCTATAATAACATTTTGCTGTTCTTTATGCTCTTTTAATTGAGTGTCTAGAAAATAATATAAATAAATATGATAAAAAATTTAAATACTAATATAATATTTAAAATACCTTTAAAATTGGAAATTTTGATATTATTCGTACTAATTATATCTTGAGCAGATGTTAATAAAGAATTTTTGTTTTCTTCAAATAATTCGCTACTTTCTTCGTCATTCTGATCGGAGGAAATATCCTCTAAAATTTTAGTAAATAATGATTAGTTTTTTAAAATAATTTTGTATTTACTTTTACACACCATGTATAAAATCATTAACTGAATTATTCTCATCTAATCTTAAGTCCGCCTGTTCATTTACACATAGTTGAGGATTAGGTATTGCTTTATCACTAATTTTGTTCTTAGTATTATATTTTTCTATTTCTAAAAATACACAATGATAAAAAACTAAAACTACTTTTAATACTGATAAATATATTTGATTTTTGCTTATCTAATAATTATTTTTATTAAAATTAATAATACAATTAAATATGATAAAAATAATTATTCTATACCCTGAGCTTTGGTATTTTCTTCTTCTAAAGTCTCTTGTCCTAATTTATCTGAAAAAAAAAATAATTTTATTGAGTAAATTTATTTTATAATAATAAATAATTTTTATGTACCTTGTGCTTCAAAATTGCTTATCCTCAACTGTACTGGTACTTCTAAAATAGGCACATCTTCTTTCTGTTCTTTAGATGAAGACTCAATTTCATCTTGTATCTCAGTAAAAATTTCTGAAATAAAAATATATTTATATACAGTTCATTATAAGTATCTTAATTTTACCATCGTGATTCTTATTGACATTGTGTTCTTCATGATCATCATCTGTACTCTGATGTCTTGATTTTACTAAATATTCTTCATTTGTTTGATACTCAAAGGGAGTTTCAGAATGGTAATCTGCACAAGACAAACATATAATTAATTTAGATTTTTTTTAAAATAATGTAGGTACCTTCTGAACTTTGGGTTGCTATCCTGAACTGTATTGGATCTTCAAGCGACGATTTCCTACTCAGACTAAGCTCTTCACCACCAAAGTTTGTAATTTGTACTACAAAGAAATAAAAATTTAATGTATATTTGAATATAACATTATTTCTAAAATTTCATCTACCTGATTCACTCTTATGATGATGACCTCTAGTTGTTCTATGTATTATTTTGTTTACTTCATTATACTCTGCAACTTGTGAGTTGATTCTTTCTAAAAAATATCGTATTTTATATATCATCCAATATTTTTGTGAAAGTATTTACCAAACGTTTGTTTCAGTGCATTTACTGATACGTTGTGATGTTGAAGATCAATATCTTCTTTTTTGGGTATTTCTTCTAAAAACATATATTTTATAACATAACTATTTTAGCAAAATAAGTAAATACAAAAATTAAAAGGTACGTCAAATAATACTGTAAAAATTAGATTGAAATAAGTTCAGCTTTTGTGGCTAACGGATTATTTTAAAAATATATGAAAAATCTATTGTTTTTGTTTTTTACTAGTCTTTTATCTTATAATTTTAAATGATAATATAAATAATTTGTTATAATTACCAACATTTACCTTTGTATTGTTTAAATTTATTTGCGTTTTTTATTGTTTTTGTTATTAATTAATTTTAATTAATGAATAAATCAATGATATTTTATAAACTAATAAAATATTAAAACACTGTTTTATAATATTCTATATATAAAACTATATGGCTCTAACAATGGGAAAAAATATAGTATTCAATTAAATTTTTATGATATAATTGAAATATCTATTATATTTTTAGGGATTAATAATACTCTAAGCTCATTATTATTTTATCTATTGTTTTAAGTAGATTTAGTAGTTATATACGTAAATTTCTATATGCTTCAAATAGAAAATAGATTGGTAATCAAACACTACAAAGTGTTGTAAATAAAAAAAATACTATGTTATTTTTGAAATCAAAATAACTTAATTGAACAAAATTTACCTATATACAGGGTGGTCCGAATATCGGAAAACTCTTCAGCATATTTTGCAGAGAAAAAATAAGTAAAAAAGTTCCTATAAATGTATGTCCTCAAATGCTTCGTTTCGGAGATACAGGGTGTAAAAGTTTCATTTTTATTTTGCATTTTTCCAAATAATTTCTGAAGTAACGTCAATATTTGGATAAAAATTGGTGTCTAGGAGTTTTATGATAAGAGAATTATGATTTTGATATCAATATGACCTCTATTTGCAGGGGGTGCTACCTATCTGTGTTTTAACTGTTTTGAAGAGTAATAATTTTTTGTCCGTACCTGTATAAAACTACTGAGTAACAAATATACATTTCCGGTCATGTCTCTTGATAAAGCTCGCGTCTCAAGATATTTAGAATAAAAATAGTCAATACATGTCAAAGCTCTTCAAATTTAAAAAAACTGAAATTTGGGATACCTACATATATTTCGCTAAACGTTTTAATGCTTAGTTCTGCGACTACAGAATGTTAGGACAACATATACGTACTCGGCTATACAGGTTGTTAATTTGTTTATTACTCGCAGCAAGAGCTTTATGGTTGAAATATGGCAACCTCGGCCCGCTCGTCGATAAACGTCGCGACGCGACGTGTCGGCAGAAAACCCTATAAGTTCATGCGTTCTTAATAGGCAGTGTTGCCATTCTGTTCCCCTATAAGTAACTGTCGAGCTAACAACCTGTATACAGGGTTTTTCACCACATACGACACGGAATATTGTAGCTAAACGATTAGATTTTTATAAATTGTAAGTTTTGGGTTCGTTGAAGGACTACTAGAGCTACAATTTAAAAATATTTTTACAAGATACAGAGTGTACCAAATAAGTAAAAAATAATATAGTTTTATTTTTTTAAATAGAACACCCTGTATATTATTCTATTTTTGGATTCTACGATTGAAATAAAGGTAAATTTGATTAAGGTTTATCACACTTAAACCTTACCGTTTTTTAAATATTTTCAATTTTATGAAATTGCAGTAAAAATGTTAAGGCTTCATTTCTCCAAGGGTATGAAAGTTTTTAATACTAAATATTTACTGACGATTATTTATTGATCAGATATTGTGTTGCAATAATAAAAATTTTAGTACCTTATACAGAGTGTCCAAAAATGTATATTAAATAATTACTAGCTTTAAACGGCAATAACTTGTTTAATTTAAATAGAACACCCTATATATTTTAGGTGAATCAGATGCACAATATAATTGTCTATCAAATTGTATTATACCATTTTTACCCATCTCTTCAAGTTTTCGTAGAAAATGCATTTTCTTATAATTTAGACCTCATTTATCACTATAGCCATGGAATATTGACATTTCAGATTTTTTTAAAGCAACATATATGTACAAAATGTATTGCAAGCCCATTGGTATACAAAAAAAAACTATTTAAATCTTTATGAAAGAGTATACCAATTAAATATACATATCCATTATTTCCGACCAAAAATTAGTTTTAGTTTAATTAATAAAGTATTCTAAATAAATGTGTGTGTGAATTTGACTCAATCAATATAATAATAAGTTATGAAGATGAACGTTTCTGTTTTTATAAATAAGCATTCGTCAAAAAATGAAATAAAATGTATAAAGTGTTACTTTTTACCACACTGTCTAATACACACACAAAATTCAGTTTTTGAGTATTTGGAGCAAATATTATTAATCAACGTACCAGTCAATTAATGTAGTTTGAATGCTAGGGTTCATATTAATTGGTCCTTGTTAACAAAAAATATTTAAACAGTTTTTTTTTTATTTTTTAATGAAATAAGCGAACTATATCGACAATATTAGTATCTGTACTCTTTGAAAATTTGTTACATCTTTAAAAATAATCTAAAATGTCAATATTTCATGGGTATAGTGATAAATGAGGTCTAAATTATAAGAAAATGCATTTTCTACAAAAACTTGAAGAGATAGGTAAAAAATGGTATAATACAATTTGATAGACAATTACATTGTGCATGTGATTCATGTAAAATATATAGGGTGTTCCATTTAAATTAAACAAGTTATTGCCGTTTAAAGCTAGTAATTATTTAATATAAATTTTGAACACTCTGTATAAGGTAGTAAAATTTTATTATAGCAACACAATATCTGATCAATAAATAATCTTCAGTAAATATTTAGTATTAAAACTTTGATACCCTTGGAGAAATAAAGCCTTAAAATTTTTAGTGCAATTTCATAAAATTGAAAATATTTCAAAAACGGTCAGGTTTAAGTGTGATAAACCTTAGTCAAATTTACCTTTATTTCAATCGTAGAATCTAAAAATAGAATAATATACAGGGTGTTCCATTTAAAAAAATACAACTATAATATTTTTAACTTATTTGGGACACTCTGTATCTTGTAAAAATATTTTTAAATTGTAGCTCTAATAGTCCTTCAACGAACCCAGGACTTACAATTTGTAAAAATCTAATCGTTTAGCTACCATACTCCGTGTCGTATGTGGTGAACAACCCTGTAGAAGCAGAAGCTAAAATTCAAATTTGGCTTAACAAGGTATTCAGCTTCATTTTATAATTGTTTAAATAAATAATACACACTTTTCTCGTGTGCATATTTACAAAGAAGAGAATGACAGTGAGTCATTATGTAAATTAAATTATTCCAATTAAACTGTTATCACAATCAATAACTACTTCACTTGAAGTTTTTTCTGTTAGATAATTTAAAGACAAATTCACAAATAAATTGAACAATGACAGTAAGATAAACAGAAAAGGATAATTAGACATAGAAATAACAGTTAACTTAATTAAAATTACTACTTTTCCTCGGTCTAATTAGAAGTTCTTCTTTCAAAATAATTTTAAATAGTTTCTCTATTTTCTTCTTGTGTTTTAGAGAAATATACTTCCCGAAACGTTAAGCATTTTTTCCCTCTGCTAGGCAAATTTGTTTTAGTAGTAAAAAAACACTGATAAGCTGTTTCCTTTGATTGTGAACGTTACATTAATTTTAGATAATTTTGCAAAAAGGTTTATGCTTTTAATAAGCAATATTTTCAAACATTCCAAAATTGGTTAAAATTTAACACAATTTTTTAATTAGGAAGATGATTCTCCAAATACGTGATAAAATTATATGTTATTCATACCTTCATCTTCATTATTATTAACATCATCCAATCGCTCACTACCCAAAACAACCCCATGCACTTCTTCATCCTCATCATCAATTTCTTTGGTTACATCATCGTCTAACTCTTCATCATCAAACTTGTACCTTCGCTGTCTATCCAACAGATCTGAAGTGCTTTTACTTTTATTCATTTCGGCTTTCTTTTCAATGTCCACCTTCCTCAGTATCCCAGCGCCAAAGTTCAGATAGTTCCCTGAAAGAGCTCGCTTTAGCCTAAATTGTCCTAAGTTCATCTCAGTGTACGGTATATCAAAGCCCGTATTAAATCTAGTTCGTTTATTTGTTAGTAACCCTAAACCTGCAACTATTCAGTATTAATGTGTTAGTTATTTTGTTAGTTAAGAATAGTTTAGTTAATTTTCGTCCTAGATGCTTGTAAAAGTATGTGTCTAAATATTTAGAGCTCTGGTTGGCTTCCCTATCACCTGATGAAAGGTATAGGCTTATTTTTTTCTATTCAAAGGTAATAATAAATGTATTCAAAGCATCTAGAACTGGCTTGCTATAACGAAAATTAATTGATTTAAAAAATAACAAAAACAAATACCTTCTCTATCCTCTTCCTTTCTTTCCTCAAAGAAGCTTTTCAGTTTGGAAACAGATATATTTGTTCGCACTTCTTCATTGTCTTGGTCCTCAGTTTCTTCACTGGGCTCGACATACGTATCATTAACTGACCATTCTGGTTGAACTTTATTATCGTTAGTATCGGTACTATCCAGATGTTCGTTGCTGTCTACTTCATGACCTTCCTTGCCAAGTTCTTCTTCAGTTTCATTGAACTCATCTTTAGTGAGCTTTTTCTGGTCCTTGTAGCTCTTGTAAGTTTGATATTTGTTTGTTTTTGAACTAAATGATGCAGACTTGGAAATACTAGAGTACGACGAAGACCCTACTTTAATTTCGGGTTTAGTTTCTGTTCTGAATGAAAAAAACCTCGCAAGCCTGGATACGGATTTCGGTTTAGGAGCTTCCACTTCATTTTCTGGAAGACTCTGTATAGTTGTATCTGGTTGAGGTATTTCACCGTGGTTTTGTAAGTGATCTGGTAATTCATCTGACCTAGCATAATCAGTAGTATCCTTCAAAGAGTGTAAGGACTCTAGTGACTTGTTTAGACTACTGACACTAGCTTGACTTGAGAATGAAGAGGTTTTATGGTTCTCAAACCTGCCCGTTGTAGAAACGGTATTTTCTTCCCTCTTGAAGGCCAGGCCTTTCCTAAACTTATACCCTGATCGACTGTTGTCGTAGGGAAGTTTGGAATTAAGTATTTTGGACAGTTTTTGTGTTTGGCGTATAAGCTCTTTCTTTTTCTGGATGGTCGTTTCGCAACCTTCAGGATCCACGCTTACAAGGGCTTTGAGTACTTCAAATATTTGTTCTTGGAAAGCTACATGAGTTTCTTTTTCGTAGATTTCATAGTAGTTTAAATGTGCATCGATTTTCACAATTTCCTTCTCTATATCCAGTAGAGTATTAAATTCTAGGTTTGGGTCTCGGAATAGTTTATAAGTGAGAGCATTTCCGATAGATTTAGCTCTAGGTCTCAACCCAAATTCTTCTACAGACTCCGTATAATTTGTTTGTTTCTCGTAGGCATGAACTAAATTTCTTACTTTGGATTGCTGGACTGATTCTTCACCATTTTCTTCCATTTCTTGGTTGTTTTTTTACTAATATAACTCACTACACTATCTAGATTCGTAAGATTCGTTTTGAAATCACGCCTAGCTGTAAAATAACAGTTTTAAAAAAATGGAGATACGTGTGGATTTTAATATTTATCGTTACGACGTGATACAGCAGATAAGTCGGGGCTGTTATCGCTGAGTATTAGCAGGTATTACTAGATATTGAAAAATAATCTATAAGACACAAATAAATATGAACAGCATTTTCGAAATAATAAAGAATTATCGTCGATAACTTAGTTGTTTACTTTTTATTTTTATAATATGAAGTATTTTAATAATAAGAGCTAGTTAATAATATTTCGAAATTTACATGTTATTGAGACTATTTTTCTATAAATTCTATTAAAAATCAAAATTTCTTATTACTTATATGGATTTCTAAGGTCCTCCATTACGTTTTGTTTAAGTTAAACCCAAAATGAAAATGGAAAATTCAGGTATATTCACTATTCACCATGTTTTTGTTTTATTAAATAATACCAATATACAGGGTTGTCCGTACTGTATTCCGGAAACTTTAGCAACTTATTCTGCAGATAAAACTAAGTAAAAAAGTTCGTATAAATGTATGTTCTAAAATGCTTACTTTCGGAGATACAGGATGTAGAAGTTTTTATTTTTATTTCGATTTTTTCCAAATAATTTCCGTGGTAACGTCAATATTTGGATGAAAATTGGTATTTGGGAGTTTTTTGACGTAAGAAATTTGATTTTGATGACAATATGACTCTTACTTGTAGAGTGCGTCACCTACATATCTTTTCACTGGTTTGAAGAGTAATAACTTTTCGTCCGTACCTGTATAAAACTAATAAGGGACAAAATATACATTTCTGTATTTGTTTACGTAAAAAATGTCTCTTGGTAAAAATCGCTACGAGCAACTGTTCTCAAGATATTTAAAATGGAAATAGACAATACAAATCATTATTGAAAAAATGTTGAGTAGATAGTTATTTCACTGAAATAATAAATTTGGGAACATTTTATTTTTTTAAATTAATCATATATTTTTCTTCGAAAAAATTATGATAAAAGAGTTTCTGTTGAACTTTTGGCACAAAAACAATTCAAATTTATGATTTCAGTCTAATAACTATTTAGTCAACATGTTTAATTTATGTCAATGATGACAGGTATTGATAATTTCGTTTCTGAATATCTCGAAACCCATTACTCGTAGCGATTTTTACCAAGAGACATTTTTTTACCTAAAAAACGTCGCAAATGTATATTTTTTTTACTCAATAGTTTTATACAGTTACGAACGAAAAGTTATTACACTTCAAACCAGTTAAAAAATATGTAGGTGACGCCCTCTAAAAGTAGCAGTCATACTGATATCAAAATCAAATTTCTCATGTCAAAAAACTCCCAGACACAAACTTTCATCCATATATTGACGTAACTTCAGAAATTATTTGGAAAAAATCGGAATAAAAATGAAACATCTACACGCTGCGCTGTATCTCCGAAACTAGGCATTTTAGGACATACATTTATACGAACTTTTTTACTTATTATTATAATACAGTTCGGACCACTCTGTATAACCTCATTACATTAATATAACATTCTCGTAATTAAACATCTAGATATATATTTTCGATAGATTATTAAAACAAAACATAAATATTACGATACCGGTTTATCTGATAACAAAAATAACGAATATTTTCGAATAATTCATCCATCGAAAGAATCGTTGGCATTTTTTTCGGCTGTATGCAATTTAAATATTTGATATTTTCGCAAATCCGTAGCGTGCCTCCCATTTAATATTAAAATACCAGATTTTACGTTTTGTTTGCCCGTAAATCAGGCCCCACGACAAATGTATCCTAAAATATGACCGTAATAAACCTGTGACATATGCACTGAAACTGTCCGGCAAAAATTATTATATTGGTAGAAAGGCATTCTTTATGCGAGGTTGCAATTCCGAAACAATAAATGTATTGTGCGTCGGGAACTAACTATTTGAAATTGTCCCCCCGTTTTTATCGAGTAAAAACACAGTTTAGCAACAATTCGTTTCGTTTAAATTTTTTTTTTGGGGACGCCGAGTAAAATATTCGCTCTCGCTCTGTCACAACGCATTGTTTTTGTTTCTTTCTGTTAGCGTATTTTTGGGGAGCTGGCAGTTTTTTAACAAACACAAAAATGTACAAAAGCCAAGTCTCGGAACGCAGTTCTTCAACTACTGAAAGTTGGGAGATCTCATCCCAAACCAAGTCAGTTATTTTAGGGTCCATGGAAGGCACCCACACTGAAAAAAAGGATCTCTCAGTCGGAATGAATATGACTTTGACCCAAAAGATTGACGCTTTTCAATAGGGCCAAGGCTCGATATCGCGCTGCTTGCTCGCCGCTCTCCTCGTCGCGCCACTATCACGGGGGTGTCACTTGTATGGGAAAACAGGCAACAGTCAAATTTAAACGTGCCAGGACCAACGACAAAGAAAGCAACATCTGCCAGGCATTGGCTTTCTTTGTCACTCACATTGCTTAAATCATGATACCGCGGCCATTTTGCCAACAAAGAAGCTGGCCGGGCTGTCCTGGCAAGTGATTTAAAACAATTTTGCTTTTTACAATATTAAATTACCATTTGGATGTATTTAATGCGATTATTCAATTAACTGGTAAGTCAGAAATTACACACAAATACTTTATTCGTAAATACAACTAAGATGTAAACGTAGTTTTGTATTTTTAGATTTCAACTTTTGCAAAGACCCGCCGATAGAACTTGCCTGGCAGCGTACCTGTTTAATTAAACGTATTATTTCCTGATAATAATATCAAAACACGTAAGTACCTCTATAATTTATGATGAAAAATGATTTTGATTATGTTTTATATTATTTAAATACTTTATAACCTCAAATAATAGTAAGATCCTTGTTTATATCGCACAGCCCGTTCAAAACTGTATTGTCTTCAAAAAATGTTTACAGAACAAACAATTATTACAAAAACAATGTCCTTTTAATCTGATTTATACCTCAGAAGGATGCCAGTTAAATTTTTATTAAATCAACATTACATTATTTGGCCATTAATATGCAAAAAGGAGCATATTGCGTTAACTTAAATTTTCTTTTACTTCTCCTGACAATGTTCTCTATATTCTCTATTTTGAGTTAGTAAACTTTTGAACGGGATGTGCGATATATAAAATACATAATATATCCAAGGGCATGATCTGATAAAAGTATTTTTTGATGCATTTTTTGGTTGTTTATGCACATTGGCTTGGTTTATGTTTTATTCAGCTTATATTTATTTGGTATAACAGTTTTTTTTGCCTTTGGAATGGCATGCATTGAGGCTAGATAGTGTTTCATTAGACCATTAAAGAAATTTAAATTAGCATATATTTTTTGTGATGTTAGTGTGTTATCATGATACAGGTAGTTGTATCATAGTGCCTTATGCATGTTATTTACCTATTATATACTTATGTATTATCAGTAAATAGAT
Organism: Sitophilus oryzae; assembly: GCF_002938485.1. Classification (NCBI taxonomy): domain Eukaryota; kingdom Metazoa; phylum Arthropoda; class Insecta; order Coleoptera; family Curculionidae; genus Sitophilus; species Sitophilus oryzae. Next base: position 416,132 of record NW_022146490.1, read on the forward strand.
GATAATATACTACTAAAATGTCTTTTTAATAGTATGTTTATCTTTCCAATTCACTAGTTATTTGCAAAATGTATTTTGAACTAATTTAAGTCATTATTGATCATCTTTCTTTTTCAGGTTCCGGGATATTCTTTTTCATTGTTAAAAAAATATATATATTTCAATATTATTGTAATATAAATCGCAGCTCTAAAAAGTAAATGATATTGTTTACTAATGTGTAATTTATTTACTATGAATTTTCTCTGAAAATAATAAGTCTTTAATAATATCATTGATTTGCTGTGTAAAGTTAATAGACATATTTTTTTAATACATTAAATTATATTAAAGTAATAAAAAATATGTTTATTAACTGTAAACAGTAAGTCAGTGATACTTACAAAAATATTTTTTTAAAAATTTCTCCTCTTTTAAGCCCCGCCCCTCCAATTCCCCTCAATTTAGCTAGTACTGCCAGGCGACACCAGGTGGCGTCTGTTTCCATTTTTTAACATGAAGTTAGCATTTCTTTAATGTACCTATTCTCTGGCCACTATGTTTTCAGCCTTAGGCGTATAGTCTATAAAATGAATAACTTTGAATTTTGACCGTTATTTTTTACCAACATGGCAAATATAAAATCCCTCTGTCAAAAAAGTTACTGATATTCTTTAAACTGAGTGCCTGAACGAATCAGATAGGTAACTCTTTTTACTTTCGTGAAATAGAAAAGGAAAATAATAAAACGAATGTCATAATTGCCAAAAGTAAAATATCATCAGCTTTTGACATTTCTAAATATCAGACCAATGCCGTCTCTAATAGAACAGCCTCGGAGCGAGATTAATGACGTCACGCTAGTTAGATACTACGGATTAATAAATATGTTGTAGAATATATGGAAAACATGTATTCATGATACATTGTTATTAATACATATTCATTCATAAACATTGTATTTTAAAAATGATATAGTTTACATGAAATATACATAATATACAGTTAATAAATACTTAGAAGAAAATTCTTGGGGATAGCGGTCTGAAGGTAAAAATTAAACAATTTTTTTGTTATAATTGATCGGTCAAGACTTCCTCTTTGTTGATAAATACAATATATATATACCTATTTATAGTAATAAATACTTTGGCAAATAAACTATGAACCACACAAATGCAGCAAATGTTTTACAATACACAAATAATAAATAGGTACATCAGATAATGGATAAAATGTAAAATATATTTTAAATTTTGGGGTTTGAAAATCGATCTAATTTAACAAAAAACATTCAATATCTACTAATAGTGATGTATTATTATTTGCATTCACAAAATTTATATGTATATTTTGCGAGTATCAATGTTCGAAAAATTATATTTGCAAATAATACAATATCACAGAAAAAAAGGCATCAGCGATGAAATTAAAATCGCTGTCATTTTATATGTAAAATTATTCTAAAATTTTTGATTTTCTTGGGATTTAGATTCGGGAAAAACGCTGACTAAGTTTTCATTTGGTTTTTCATTATTTTTATTTGGTTTAAAAAAAACGTTTCGGGTAACATTATAGTGTGTTATATGAAAAAAATAGTGTCAAATATAATCCAAAAAATTACATATAAAATATTCACACCACACACCATATAATGTTTACTACAATTAATAAACTAATATAAACTTGTCAAAAGATGACCACATATTTTTTAAAATTATTATTCTTAACACTAAAACTATCTACATTGACTATGGACTGCGATTTCAGCCATAGTCAAGTGAGGCTGTTTTATTAGAGACGGCATTGCGTCAGCAGGGCCGCAACTTGCTAACCTAATAAAATTTACACTAGAAAAGCCCGCGGGAACTGTCAAATTCAAAGTTATTCGCTTCACAGACTTATAGTAGGTTAAATGCGAATACTTAAGACAGAGCGAAATTGACCAGCTGATACTGATACTAATATCTAGGTTAAATCCCAAATTTTAACTTAAAAATCCATAATTTGGCAGACTGGTACTAAATAGACTGTGATCTTGATAATCTAAACTAGATGAAATGAGATTAAAAAAAATTTTATATTATATGAAGGTGAAAAATTTGCTCTTAAATTGTATTTACACCATTTGAGACATTTGGTACCTAATGTAAATGATTTAAGAAAAGTGCCTCAATTTGACTCTGCAATCAAAGATATATTTCCTGATAATATAATTTATACACCTAAAAAAATAGATCTTTGGTATTAATATGTTTATTTTAGGGTGACTGGAAATAACTTAAAAAATTAATTCTTCAATACCCTGAATAACTGTGTGTATGTTCACATCACATTTGATATATCTAATTACTTACATTTAAGTAAATAAATATTCCTTTGACAACTTGAAACATATCAACAAACGAAATATACGTACACAATATTGACAAACACCTAAAACACACTTAGCCTTGGGAAACAGGGGACTAACTGAAGTAATGAATTTTTGCAGGATATTCAATCCATAGAAGTTTTTGCACCATTTTTTTTTTCATTTTATAAATATTGTCTATAAACCGGTTAAAATATAACATGTTTTACTATTTTAGAAAAATTGCTTCTAAAAAATACAAAAATATGTTATTTTTTATGTACATGGTTTATAACTTTATTTTAAAAATATTGAATGCAGCAAAACATTTTTTATTTATTAATGTATTGGAATAATTAAAACATATACAGGGTGAGTTTTAAATAACTGCATATATTTTTAGGGGTAATACATTTCGACCCGAGAAACTTTTTTGAAAGATTTTAGGAATTTTTTGAAAAAATTTTGGAAATTTTTATAATTTTTAGTTAAAAAACATAACATTTTAATAATATGGCAACTAACCTAATTTAACCTATACAATGTTCGACTGCATAGTCTGCTAGTAAACATTTTTAAGCTTAAATTATCACAACACTATTTATTTAAACCAATGTCAGAAAATAAATAAATAAATGCGGCAACTTGACATTTTTTACAGCAGAGCTACCATCTGAATCCCCAGCGCAAAATTTAAATTCCAGTTAGTCAGCCCAGCGCGGAATATGTCCATGGTTGGACCAAGAACTTAAAAATCGCATCCACGATTACGTTACTAAAAGTTTGATTGGTTGATCAAATTATATAGGTAGTAGATTAAATTTACAAGAAAGAAAACCCACCAGTAGTTCTCAAAATTTAAGCAGCAAATTATTTTTTTTTATTTTTCAAATTAAAACAGCCCATTAAAATAACCCATACATAGATAAAATAAATAAAATTATATAAGAGTTTCTTGCCTTGAACTGCTAATATAGAAATTAATTCCACGCTGTGTTCGACATAATGTGGATCAACCTGCTCTCACTACCGGTTTCGGGGCCCTACCCCATCATCAGGTGAGCTTGGGTCGTTTCCACAAAATGTCGAGCACAGCGCAGAGTATATAAATACGACTTGTCATAAAGTAGCGGTAAGATATTAAGTCCCGCATCGCGAGATAGCGGCGTGCGCGCAATGGTAGTACTTTCGTACTACCGAGGCACAACTATCGATAGTAAATAAAGGCTTTATTCGGCTAGCCCAAATTATATAATGGAAAATAAATTTCTTGCAGTTTTTAGGTATATAATAAAATTATATAAGAGTTTCTTGCCTTGAACTGCTAATATAGAAATTAATTCCACGCTGTGTTCGACATAATGTAGATCAACCTGCTCTCACTACCGGTTTCGGGGCCCTACCCCATCATTAGGTGAGCTTGGGTCGTTCCCACAATTGCAACAAATTGCACGCAGGCCGCTATCTCGCGATGCGGGACTTAATATCTTACCGCTACTTTACGACGTTAAAAGTAAGTCGTATTTATATACTCTGCGCTGTGCTCGACAGTTTTGTGGAAACGACCCAAGCTCACCTGATGATGGGGTAGGGCCCCGAAACCGGTAGTGAGAGCAGGTTGATCCACATTATGTCGAACACAGCGTGGAATTCATTTCTATATTAGCAGTTCAAGGTAAGAAACTCTTATATAATTTTATTATATACTACCTAAAAACTGTAAGAAATTTATTTTCCATTAGATAAGATAAATTAGAGTTATACATATAAAAATAACAAAGATATATCATGTGAACCGATAATTGCAAACATAGTACCAGAAAAAGTTGCTAAAAACTCTGAACTAACCCAATAAAAATTCTGTTAAGCGGGCCCGAAATTGATAAAATATGTCCGCTACGTACAGAAGCAAGTTTGTCACATATAAATGGTTCGGAAAGTTTCGTTTCGCCACGTAATTTCAGCGGTAAAAGTTTCGTTGTGCATAAACAGTTTTGCTGGGCCTTTGCACACGCCACATATCACAGAACATCGTGGTAGTTTTCGGTGGCTTATTTATGAAAATACACAGATCTAATTAATATAACAGCGAAGAATAATAGGTTAGCGTCAGTGGCTACCGTGGGGCTATTAAGATGAAATATTAAAACTGCGAAACTACTGCCATTATGGTAGTAAATAAGGATAAAAGTTTTGTAACAAATAATGAAATTAAAGTAAAAGAACTAATTACAGAAGTCAACTGGATACAGGAGTACCTCGTTTTTAAGCAGCATATACTATACGCTGTTTATTTATACGTCGTTATATTAATTCCAAATTAGATAGAAAATATTTATACCGGGTGTTGCATCGTCGAGCGGGACATAGGAAATCCCATGTAAATTTTAATGGGGTCAATTATTGGCTTCCCTTATTATTTTAGAGAATAATTCTATTTAGGTTTATTGAAGAGCACTAAAACCCACATTCAAAAGAATAACTTTAGATATTTTTGATTAGCCCATTTACGAGTTATCGCCGATTTCTTTTTAAATATTTCTCCTTTCTTATGGCCCTGTATTTACTTATAAGCACCAGTCAAGGTAAAAGATAACCGTCAAATGAAGTTGTCATTTCAGAAATTTATCTATTTAGTACTTTATTATTATTATTAAAAACTCATACCTACATCGAAAATATTAGCCATGAATTACACTACCGAAGAAAAAGTATTGAGGATTAAATGGTATTATCAAGGAAATAGTTATCAAAAGGTGTCGGACATGTTTGCTGCTCTGTATCCGAATAGACCAATACCTGGAAAATCTACAATCGCAAGGAATATCCAGAGATTTGACATCAAAGGTACCCTAATAAATAACTGCAGATGTGAAGCAAGGCAGGAACAAAGAGAAGATGCAAGAAATGATACTGACTTGGAAGTTTTATTGTGCGTGGAAGAGAACGATGGAAAGATCAGCACAAGGCAACTTGAGGATGCAATAGGAATAGATCACACTACAGCGTTTCGAATTTTGAAACGACATAAATACTATTCCTTCAAATATGAAAAGCACCAAGAGCTACGAAATGGGGACGAAATACGGCGGCAGGCGTTTTGTTTTGATATGATGGAAACGGTGGGAAGTAAAAGTTAGAAAACTGACATTTTCCAACCTTCAAAAAGTCGGAAATGTCATCATTACTTATATGGCTGTAAATAAAAATGTTTACTAGCAGTCGAACATTGTTCTTTTTAGAACCTTTTTTAGTGCGAAGTGTGCAAGATAGCTTAATAGCCGTAAAAAACTCATCGCAACTTTATTAGAATATTTTAAACAGGAAAACGGTAGTAATGGCCCTTTATGTCCCTTAAGTGCTGTTAAGAAGGTGAATTTTGTTGATGTAAATAACAGCTGTTTATATATTTATAATTAATTAATTTTTATTTCATAAAATATTTTGATTAAAAGAAAATAAAAGTCTATAAATTATGCACTTCCAAATAACAAAATTTATAAATTACCCTCTACTAGTGGAAATAAACTACTTACATCAATAACAAGTAGTTCTATAATATCTTAAAATAACCAGTTGAAGTTTGCTTTACACTTGACTGATACTAGTCCACCATTACAAATGTACTAAGATATTTATTTCATTTTTTTCTTCAATTTTCAGGTATGAGTCAATATCTAAAATATTGACATTTTTACTAATCCTTTTATTGTCGGACATTTAAAAGAGATAAAACTTCACCTAAGTTACCAAATCGAATGTTTATCTATGAATATTACCAAATACGATAAGCCAGTAGTTAGAATCGTTCATAATCTCTGTATTGAATAATAGAATAGAACTAGTGATATAATAAATAAAGATTTTCTACAATAAAATATAATAATCTTATGATATCACAAATAGGATATAGGTCCTCACAATACATGAATTGACCTCAAATCCAAGGAGGCAATAGAGAAAGAGGGACATATCCTCTATTATAGGTACGGGACAACACCGGTATCAGGTCTAAGGAGTGACCAAGTTAAAGAGGTGGAGAAAATGGAGACAGATTCTCCAGCCTTCACCTCACGGGTTTCTCAGCCGGAGGCAAGCTCCTCGACTGTGAAGAGCGGCACGGAGGGCCAAACACACAACCGTGGAAGGGTGTGTACCCTCGGAGGAAGAACTGTTGTCAGAGGAGGATGGGAAATACCCTGTCCCTTCTACAACAAGGGTATGTTGCGTTATAGATTGTGTGATGACTCAAGGAAGGGGGGCACACATAAGATCTTTAAGGTCGCAGTGATTACCCCCCCCCCTCTTACTTATTCGACATATCACAAATTAAATTACATATTTATACTAAATTAATAAAATTTATGTTAAATTTACTGTAAAATTTTAAAATGCAATTATATGCTTGTTTAAAAGTTTGTAAGGTTTAAAATAAAAAGTTTCATTTTAATTGTCACATTTGGCGAGGTCACAGGCCCCGTTTTATTCGATGGATCATCATCAACAATAATAAATGTCCAGATAGAAGCAGCGCAAACGGTATGCCATCTATCGTTAATAATCATAAAAATAAAATTTCATTGACGACATAACCATGAGATATGACGTCGTCAAGCTAAAGAGGGATCAGTTCAGAGCGATAAAGAATCTACGTATGCTACCGGTATTATTGGTTAAAAATATATTATCCCTGTATAAGGCAGTAGTAATTATTTTCTAGTTTGATCAAATTGACTT